>NW_023339696.1:852224-852359 GCF_004916995.1 Morone saxatilis
TTTAATTATAATCAGTTCATAAACTGATCAATTAATAAAAGTTGTCATACATTAGTTAATTAAGTCTGCATTTAAACAAACACTGCATTACAAAACTCAAGGTAAAAAAGAAACAGTGGTGCTTTGAGCTAAATG
>NW_023339696.1:852506-856559 GCF_004916995.1 Morone saxatilis
AATATGGGGCCTTATGGAGATTGACTCACTGCTGGAGCCAGCCTCAAGTAGCCATTAGAGGAACTGCAGTTTTTGTTACGTGTTGGCTTCATTTGTCAGCTACAGAGGTTGTTGCTTGACCTGACCTTTCCCTCGCAGTTCTTAGACCGGATTAAAAATCCACTTTGGCTCCTAAAGCACTGTCCAGATCTCATCCAATTGTGGGCTGCCTTATTTAGCCTGTGTTAGCAGCTTAGACAGCAAGGCAGCCTGTCTCAGTCTGTGCTTTAAATAATGCAAAGCTGTTTTTTTTCCTATTCTAAAGTCATCTTTTGTCTTCGTTCTAGAAAGTGAGCATAGCCTTTGACAGGACCTAAAATTTAGAGTGAACAGGGACACTTAAGTCCAGAAAGAACAGTCTTAACAGTTCAAGGCTTTATAATTGATCAATATCCAATAGGACCCCTGCATAAGTCACTGCCCCACTCGAGCCCCCCAGTCAAAAAAGACTGAAAACGCCCCTGCTTTGCAGTAAATAAAGCTTGACGGACAAATGACAATATCTATATGTGTAGAAATGTTCTGATTAAAAAAACAACAACAACATATATTGGATATGTAATATATATATATATTAATTAACAATTTTTTATGCAATATCCCTTGCAGAACAAGCTGAAAAAGCAGCATCAATATCTGGCTCTTTAGTTGCTGAAAGAGGCTAAAAAGCACCCTAAGCCAAACAGTTGGTAATAATTCTCAGTGTGTTCCTCATTCATAGTCATTTGATACATTGTTAGTATAAAATTATCTGTAAATGCAGCTCTTAAGATACACATCCTGTTTTTGTTATAGCGCCCTATAAAGCATAGTACGCAGGCTTTAATAACCCTATAATATTCTGTCATTGCATAGGAAAACTATGTAATATATGACTTATATGACATATTACTTAAATAATTCAATACTTTTATTAGAGTCTTGGGAACTTTCTCATGCTTTGTGAATGTGTGTGTGTTTGTATGTCTGACCAGCGATGACATGTGGGATGGTAGTGACGTTAAGTTTCTGCTCCGAGCCCTTGACCCCACTTTTCGAGTCCTGCATCTCCACCAAAATGGCCTCCAGCTGAAAGCAGAGGGACGGCAACCAGGATTCATTCATATAAATCAGAGAACACTGAGGACACACTGTAGTAAACACAGTCACATACAACTACCATTCAGGAAAAGAGAGGCACCACATAAACACTGTGCAATTCATATCAGCTTTAAATCAGTTCACAGTCGAGTTTAGCGATTTAAATCAGAGTGAATCTTTAAAAAATAATAACTTGTAGGTTTTAATATTTTTTTGTCATTAAAGAATAGTGGAATGTTAGTTAATCTTGCCTGTTTATCAGACAATATTGGATTGCCTTTGCTTTAATACCTTGCATTGTGTGATAGAATTGCCATAATGTCATGCCTATTTCCATTAAAAATCATGTAAAGAGAAATCACTGAATTTCCTTGGCAGTTGTAGCATGTGATTACATGCAAATGAACGTTATAGCTCACTTTCACTTTCCAAACAATCCTAGAAATTATTCCTCACAGGGTTAAAGTAATGTCATACCTTAATGTGCAAACTGTAAATTAGATGAAATTAACAATATTATAATATTTTTTTGTGCAATACACCTTAGATGATGCAGTTGTAGCTTGGTCGGTAGAGCAGCATGTCCATTATAGCAATTTTTGTGGTTTAATTCCCATTGCTACCTGTCCACACGTCTTTGTGCAAGACACTGAGTCCAAAATTGTGCCCAGTGTGGGGAAAAAGTGTAAGTGATTTTAAAGCTGTCTACCAAATGACTCAAATCTAATGTAATGTATGTTTACCACTATAATTTACTACTTGTTTGCTTCATTTTTGCAGGAATTAATTAAAGGACCAGCGTGTAGGGTTTAGTGGCATCTAGTGGTACAGTTCCACTTTGCAACTAACACAGCTCACGACTGTATTTGACAACCTGGCAATAACAGTCCATACTGTATAGGAGAAACTACGGTGGCTGCACACTCACAAAAAAAAGTCCCTCTCTATAATCAGTGTTTGGTTTGTTCATTCTGGGCCCCTGAAGAAGCATGGCAATTCAACATGCCTTATCACTATTTCTGCAGGTTTCAACAGGTTCAATTCAAGACTTTTTAAGACCTTTTTGAGGCCATTATGAATGCAATGTAAGACCTATTTCACTTCCATTCTGGCAAACAAAAGTATGAAGCATATGAAGGAAAATCGGTTGAGGTTCCATGAACTCTAAAAAGTTCTCTAAAAATATATTTGCCCCAAATTCAGTTTGCATTAATCTTTTTGAGTTATGGCAACTTCTAATGAAATGATCATGTTCAACAAATGTACTATATTGAGTTAGGGGAACTCATCAAAATAATGTTTGCAACTTAAAAGGCTTATCTAAATCAATCAATTAGAAGTGTTATCTTTGTTTCGTTTTGTAGTTGTTATGGCATGACCAATGCAACATTTTTCCCCAAAACACATTTAAAAGAGACTGAAAAATGCAACTTTATATAAGTAACAATAACGTCATTAATCCAATCAATTTATAAGACCTGCCAAATTCATATTCAGGAAATTTTAAAGTCAAAATTAAAATTGTTCTTGTTTCTTTCTGTCATTGACTCTGTCCTGTCCGTCTGTCATTTGCCTTAATATGTCAGTGAGCTTGAAGTTAGCATTTTCCTTTTAGGAGCAGGTTATGCTGCTAAACTGTAGAGTATATTTCAGCTGCAGTGACACCTGCTAATTAACCAAAGCTAATTAGCTTTAAGGTGGAATTAGAGATGATCTCTCACAAGCCCTGCTCTTCTAGTGGCAGACCAATCATATGTAAATCTTGTACAAATACACTCTGAGATCCCTCATGAAAAACCCTTATTTCTGAAAAAACTGAGAAGGAAATAGGGAAATTTAATGTGCTTCATATTTTTTTAATTAGTTAAAGAAAATGTCAGTGTAATCCAGAAAGTCTAATTTAACTTTTGAATCGCTTAATATATCTGTGATAAAACTTGTCTTTAATTAAATTAGGGATATAATACTACAAATAAAATACCAGCCGTTTATATAGAACAACACAACTATTTACTACTAATAATGATGATAATATCCACCCACCTTTTTGAGGCAGTGCATGCCGGGCCGGAAATGTTGTCCCCGGTCTGGACGGACTGTTCTAATTGTCATATTTGCAGATCGATGAAGACCAAATCTGATGTAGAAAAGGGAAAATAAATAACCTGGTGTGATATATTCCAGTTATATCTATAGTTGCTGACAGAGAAGTGTGTGCCTGGAGTGGACTTGACACACTCCTCCTGTGGGGGGATTGTAAGACGAGATGGGAAGGATGGATTTATCCACCAATCAGCTGTAGAACGCCTCTGTTCTCATCCCCCTAAAGCCTGGGAGGGTGGTTCTTAAATCAACTTGCGCAAAGAACCATGACAAATGAGAGCTGGAGCTTTAGGTGGCTGTGTACAGAGCCTGGAGTGTGTCACGATCACCAAAGACTTGAATTGATATGTTTAAATATAATTAACTTGAATTAATTATTATTTTGTATTTATAGGTCCAGTGTGTAGGATTTAGTGGCATCTAGCAGTGTAGTTACAGATTGCAACTCACCTGTTTCACCTTCTTCTTCCTATCTAGAGTCAGTGTTTGGTTTGTCCATTCTGGGATACTGTAAAAACATGGTGGTTCAATATGGTGGATTCCACAGAAGGAAACCTGCAACGTTTGTAGATAAAAAACGTATCATTCTAAGGTAACAAAAACACAACAGTTCTTATTTTTAGGTTATTATACACTAATGAAAACATACCTATGAATATTTTATTACATTTCTGACAATAGATCCTCTTAAATCTTAAACACATTTAATTAGTTAAATCCATTGATATATTAAAATACAATTAACTCATTAATTATTATTTTGCATTGGAAGGATGTTAAAAGTACATGTTCAAATTGATACCACTTTCATGTTTGTACAATAAATATGAA
>NW_023339696.1:856657-857053 GCF_004916995.1 Morone saxatilis
GATCAAGAAGGTGCACAAGGCTGGGCTAAAGCTGCCTAAGCAACCCCCTTCTGTTGGAGAAAAAAGGTTTTATTACAAAAAAGTTTTTATTTTGTTGTGGCTGCGAAAGATTAAATTGCCATATCATCCAAACTGGTTTACTTTACACTTACTGTTTAATAGGTATGCCTCTGCAAGACACAGAGATGATGCGCTAACAAATTTGTTCAGAGGCTGTAACGGGCTCAGCTAGAATGAGGATGCTGGTGTATGAAACTAGAAGACCTAATGCATCCATTGCTACAAACAATGTTATGCTAGTTTGGCAAGATAATCTTAAAACCTATAGAAAGGCCCTCCGTAATGCCAGAGCAGCCTATTATTCAGCACTAATAGAAGAAAATAAGAACAACCCCA
>NW_023339696.1:857153-868952 GCF_004916995.1 Morone saxatilis
ACTGACAGGAACTAGGAAAAGAGGTCATATTTCTCCTGTATTAGCTTCTCTGCACTGACTCCCTGTAAAATTCAGAATAGAATTTAAAATCCTCCTCCTCTCCTACAAAGCTCTTCATGGCCAGGGCCCTTCATATTTTAAAAAGCTCATAGTACCCTATCAATTAAATTTGAGGTTTCTGCCTCTTAAAAGGAAGTTTTTCCTTGCTGCTGTCACTAAGTGCTTTCTCATGGTGGGAACTGTTGGGTCTAGACCTGCTCTATTTGAAAAGTGTCCTGATATAATTTCTGTTATGAGTTGGCGCTATACAGATAAAATTGAATTTAATTGAATTTAATAGTTTGTTGAAAATTGGGTTAAATAATGCTCCAAAGTTAGGTTAAATTTAAAACTGGCATGGCTATTTTCAAAGGGATCCCTTGACCTCTGACCTCAAGATCTCGAATAAAAATGGATTCTGTGGGTAACCACAAGTTTTTTTTGCATGCAGTATAAACGTGTGTATTTGAATATTTCATACTGGCACATATTGTGACCTGTAGGATAACCCCAGCCTTATGAAACTGTACAGCCACACACTAGAGACCAAGGGCATCAAGAGGATGGATGGCTTTCCTAGCTATATTGACACCACCATATTGTACAAAAATTGTAAGCTAGGCTAAATTGACATGAAAAAGTTTAGTGTATTACATCATCCAAAGCAGCAACCAATCTTAGCCCTGCATTTAATCCAAACAAAACCAAAGTGTAAAGTTGCAGTTTTAATGAGGGGTTAAGACAGACTATTTCTTGGCCAGTGCAGTAACTTCCTGGAGTGAGTCTACAACATTAAAACAACAATGTGTAGCTGTTACACTTCAGTTTATGTACAGATTTAACAAACAAAATGTAATGTGTTAATTAGTGAGTGTTAGGGGTGCTGGTAGGTGGATTTTGTTACCTTTGGACAGTGCCAGGCTAGCTGTTTATTCTAAGCTAAGCTAACTGGCTGCTGGCTGTAGCTTCATATATAATGTACTGACATGATATCAATCATTTAACTGTCGCAAGAAAGAGAGTGAGTATATTTCCCCAAATGCAAACTATTCCTTTAATAATGTAATGTTATTTATGTCATTATGCTGAATGCATATATTGGCTACATTTTAATTTTTTTAGAGATTATGTTATAATACTGTATTAGTCTACTAAACAAATTATAGGAGGTCCGGTGTGTAACATTTAAGAGGATCTGTTTTCAGAAATAGAATATAATATTCATAGGTATGTTTTCATTAGTGTATAGTCACCTGAATATAATAATTACATCATGTTGAACTGCCATGTTTCTACAGTAGCCCAAAATGGACAAAACAAACATGTTTCGCAGCCATTATAGTTTCTCCTACACTTCCCAGCCTGTTCCTGCCAGTTCTCATTTCCTGGTTGTCAAATAGAGACGCCAGCTGTGTAAAACTTCAGCACTAGATGCTGCTAAATCATACACACAGGTCCTTTAAATAATATTTATAGCTGCATGTCATAGTTCTGTCTCATTTTCTCAAAATATTGGCTTAGCATCTTAAAATAATGACATTGTATCACAAAATCAATATTTTCGGATACTAATTCAAAATATTGAAAATGTTGTTTTGAGATGTCAAGTCATTATTTTGAGAAAGTTGCTCATTATAATGACTTACAGAATACCTTTTTTCCCGTCACATTGGCGGAAATAGGCTTCCATACAAAGGCCTTAAGAGGTTACTTTGGCCATGAGGTCATGAGCTAGATCAGAATTCAGATTTTTATTTTATTGTATCACTCCTAACTTTTTATTTATCCATTTATTCTTCTCCACTGAGTAGAGTCTAGAGCAGAAGGTGTTTTGAAATCAGTGTCCTACTGACTCAGTAAAATTCTGAGATGTTGCTACAGGAATCCGTGTGACCCGCCCAAACATTGAAGTGTGGGCGCGTCCACGTGCTCTAACGTGAGCGCGCCTCGCCTGCCACTGTATCACTCACTTGTGCTGCGTTCATGTATATCGGGAAAAACTTTCTTTTAGAGCACATACATTACGCCTTGTAAAAATTACTGTGAAAGACATAAAAACGCTATCAAATCTCCAGGAAGGGGCAGACCCTAATATTGTTTTTTCCTTTGGGAAAAAGTATGGTAATAATTCAGTTTATTGAAGAAATCAGTGTAATTTGCTTAAAAGCTAAGTTCCAAAGCAGCAAGAATTAACATTAATTTTGGCAAATATAATCTGACAGCTCAGCTTCAGTTCAGTATTAACAGACTGGATATCAATAGGTAAAGTACACTGTTGAAAGCAGGGTTGGGAGGGTTACTTAAAAAATGTAATGTAATGACACAATTACTAATTACCTGTTAAAAAATATAGTCCTAATCCAAATATCATAATATTAAAGTAATGTAATTTGATTACAGAATAATAATAATAACAATAATAATAATAATGAAAATAAAAGAAGCCATAAAATAAAATGAAATAAAATTAATGAAGAAACTAGTTCAGAAAACTGTCAAAATTTCTATTAAATGTAACTGTAATCTCATTACGTCTTTTTTCTCTAACTGTAATGATAACAGTACATTTTTTAAAAATCCTGATTAAGGTAACTCAGTTACATTCAATCCGTTACTCCCTAAACCTGCTTGAAAGTTATATTGTGTCAGATTCCTACGGCACTTGAACGCAACAGCGGACTGGGGTGAGCTCAGCCCTCCTCGCTGTCTGTATCGATGAAGTTGTTTCAAAGATGGCGGATTTCCTGCCGTCCCGCTCCTTCTTATCTCTGTGTTTCCCTAACTGTCTCCTCACAAGCGGCGAGGTAGAACAGTTGCGGAAATCTAAGGAGATAGATAAGTGTATTAATCGAGATAAGACGTATGTAAAAAGGCTAGTAAAGATCTTATTGCTTGGAGCGGGCGAGAGCGGCAAGTCCACTTTCCTCAAGCAGATGCGCATTATCCATGGGCAGGACTTCGATAAGAAGGCCAAAGAAGAATTCAGAGCTACGATTTTTAGTAATGTTATAAAAGGTAAGGCCACACCGATCACCCGTTGTGTTTCACATGTTGTAGCTGGTCCGCTTTGACCTCTGTGTCGGTCTACTTTAGTCTACAGAGTATTGACTGGGAAGTTGGTAGCCATGCTAGCTGCAGCTGAAGCGACTTAAGGGGCACTTTTTTGTGTTCGACAAAGCTAAGCGACCAAGAAACGCCCATGTTATTTGTGTTTGTACGCGGTGGGACCAAAAGGGACGGTGGCGCGTTCACTGGGGGTCGTTGTTTGTGTTTATTCAGAGCCAAACACACATTAAACATGCTCTCCTTTCTTAATGTTAAAGCTGCAGTAGTATTTTTTTTAATAAAAATAACCATTGTCATAGTCACTGAAACTTTCACCATATCCTGACAGTAGTACATGAGACAGAAAATCTGTGAAAAAAGCAGGTTCCTCTGGCTCGTTTTAGTGCTCCTAATAGCAAGATTTCAAGGGCCTGAACAAAAACAACCAATCAGATCCAAGACATACAGTTGATTGTTGAGTCTCATTCCCAGGATGTCACATAAAGATGCTGTGGGACTGACAATGACACTCAACAATTTACTTATCTTCAAGCTTCCGTCCAAAGCGTCTGTATTTGATACCCCAGGAATGAGACTCAACAATTAACCATCTTTCTCCTCTCAGTAGTTGTTTTCGTTGAGGCCCGGTGGATTCTTGTAAATGCCAGTAGGAGCTCTAGAATGAGCCAGAGGAACCAGATTTTTTTCTGTCTCATGTACTACTGTCAGTATGACAAAAATGTACCTACTGCAGCTTTAAGTCACATGTAGCGTACGCAATGGTTTGATATTACCCTGGTGTTTTCCTCATGGCTGCTTTCAGCATCGTAGCATGTCTCTCTGTCTTGTATGGAGAAAACATGACACCAAATTCTGTGAAAAATGTGTCTGTTTACTGTAAACTCGCTCTTTCAGCCCTGTCTGACTGAACTAACTTTACAACATGATTAAACCTCTTCTGAAGGTTGACACCTAAATCAAACAGCACCCTCAGTCAGTCTGGTACAAAATTTATAGGAAGAGCCATGTGTCATCTTACATGTCACATTTTTTCAAGATGTGTATCTGTGTTTGCAGGTTGTTAGCTGTACAGTGCTGAAATATAAAATGTAGCATTTTTTGAATGGAGTCTGGTTTCTCCAAACAGTTTAAATCCATGTGAATTTGATCAGTGGCAGGTAGATGTTCACATTTTGAAAAGCTGATTTCCCACCCTGAAATCATTGCTACAACTTTCCAGTCTACGTCATTTAGCGGTCTGCTGTGTCATCCGCTAACATGCTCCATTAATAACCCAATGAAGTTGCTTCGAGATGCACCCACAACAATGCACATGTTGCGTTATGGGACACTTGACTGTTGCTATTGACCTGGGTCACTGTGGAGGGAAACCACACACAGACACCAAAGAATATTCAAGTGATCCTACTGAGTGAATCAGATCAGTTGTGCTGTGCCACACATGAGTTTGCTCTGCTACTGCTGATTATGGTTGTGCAGCCTGCTCGTCACAATATTGAGCTGTATCGCAGAAACAACTGTTCACTTAATGTGTGTCTTTTTTTGAGAGTATGAATGATTGTTAGCTTGTCTGTCGCTGTCTCCTGCTGCGTGTGTGATAAGATTGACTCATTGTCCTCGTACAATAGCAGCAGCACAGCAAACAGCATTTCTTACCTTTATGTGTGCAGTAAGCACCTGCTGCTGTTTACCTCTCTCCATCACGGTGTAAAGCTAACACGTGGTTAAAAACGTCTAAACTGTACTTAGGGATGCACCGATCCACATTTTTTCACTTCCGATCTGATCCCGATACCTGAATTTGGATATCTGCCGATACCGATACTATTCCGATACCAGAGCTCTGTTTGCTTTAATATTATTATTATTATTGTTGATTTTATATGAGGCTGAAATAAACGTACGTACGTACGTATGTCCCAACAGAAGTGATTCCTGACAGCTGCTTTTGTCTCTCGTGCTCTTTCGTGTGGTGCTTTTTTAAACGTTTGATTGCGTTCATAGTGTTGTATGACGTGAATCACGGCTTTGCAAACATTGCATTTTGCTGTCTTGCTCTGCGGTGTTTCCAGTGTAAAGTATAAAGGACATGTTGGCTACCCATAATGCTGCTCAATGCTATCCTGCTAGCTGGCTGCAAACTGGCGGAATGGATTTCCTGAGCGGCGCGGCTGGTATCATAATGCTCTGTGTCATTGGGGAGCCCGCGCCTCCGTTCAGGGGCAAATCATTCCACCAGTTTGCCCAGCCCAGCTAGCATGCATAGCCATTGAGCAGCATTATTGGGCTACGCCAACATGTCCTTCTATACCGTCTGGCGCAGGTTGGACTCGCAAATTCCGCACTCTGTTGAATAGCTGTAATCAAGGTCCAATACCAATACTGGATCCGGATTCGGCCCAATCCCTACCTCTCAAAAGCTAGCGGGTCTTATAATTGTTACGACGCTGAAACAATTCCTCGAGTTACAGACAACAAGAAGACGCCGTCTCAGCTGCCTACCAACTAACAGGCACAACGTTAACCACAAATGCACCTGCCTTAAAGGGAAAGGCTCAACGCTAACACACATGCAGTTAGGATCTACTTTACTGCAGTAACAGTACTAAATACCGCAGATAAACTACTCAATTACAGATAACAGTACTAAATACCGCAGTATAGAAGTACTCCAATTACAGTGAACAAGTACTAATACCCGCAGTATAAAGGTGAACCACAAAAAAAAAAAAAACAAAAAAAAAAAAACAAAAAAAAGAGAAAATAAAACAAAAAAAAAAAAACAAAAAAAAAAAAAAAAAAAAAAAAAAAACACACCCCCCACCCACCCCAACAACACCCATATACCCAACCCGGTCTTCCCCCCCCCAACCCAGCCATTAAACTGCGGTATTAGGTACTGGTATTGTAATGGAGTATTTATAATGGGAGGTATTAGTAATGTTATTGTAATGGATAAGTTTATATTATTGAGGTATTACGTAATGTTATGTAATGGAGTAATTTATAAATGCGGTATTGTAATGTTATTGTAATGGAGTAAATTTATAATGAGTATTAGTAATGTTAATGTAATGGAGTAATTTATAAAGGTATTAGTAATATATAAGTAATGGAGTAATTTAATAATGAAGGTATTAAGAATGTTATTGAAATGGAGTAATTGTATAATGAGTATTAGTAATGTTAATCGTAATGGAGTAATTTACATCGAGGTATTAGTAACTATATAAGTAATGGAGTTAATTTATAGAATGAGGTATTAGTAATATAAAATAATGTATATGGGTACGATTTATAATTGAGGTATTAGTACATGTTAATGTAATTGAGGAGTAGATTTATAATGGAGGTATTATAGATATAATAATTAGTAATGGAGTATATTTATAATGAGTATTAGTAATGTTAATTGTAATGGAGTAATTTAATAATGCGGTATTAGTAATGTTAGATGTAATGAGTAGATTTAAATATGGGAGGTATTAGTAATTATATAATGATAATGGAAGTAATTATAATGAGGTATTCCCACGCACACTCACACACACCCCTCGAGCACACTGGAGTAACTTTCCACACCGACCCGAGGCTATTCACAGTAATGTATAGATGTAATCGGAGTAATTATAATGAGGTATTTAGTAATATATAATCGTAATGGAGTCAATTTATAGATAGAGGTATTGAGTAACTGTTACTGTAATGGAGTAATTTATAATGGAGGTATTAGTAATGTTAATGTAATGGAGTGGAGCTTATAATGAGGTATTAAGTAATGTTAAATGGTAATCAGGAGTAATTTATAATGAGGTATTAGTAGAGTAATAAATACATGTAATGGAGTACTTTATAATAGAGGTATTCAGTAATATATATATAGAATGAGTAATTTATAATGAGGCTATTCAGTAATGTTAATGTAATGTGATGAATTTATAATAGAGGTAGTTAGAGTAATACGTTAGATGTAATGGAGTAATTTATAATACGGAGGTATTAGTAATTGTTATCTGTAATCGGAGTAGATTTATAATAGACGGTATTAGTAGACTAGTTTAATGTAATGGAGTACGATTGTATACATGGGAGGTATTCAGTAATGATGTAATGTAATGGAGTAATTTATAATGAGGTATTAGTAGATGTAATGTAATGGAGTAGATTTATAATACGAGGTATTAGTAATGTTACGATGTAATCGGATTGTATACTTATAATCATGGAGGTATTGCTATGCAGTCTAGATAGTAATGGAGTAACTTATTATAAAGATGGGAGGTATTAAGGTAAATCGTCATATCAGTGTCAAATGGGAGGAGTAATTTAATAATGAGGTAATCTAGAGTCAAAATAAGTTAAATAGTAATTGGAGCGTACTTTCATAACATAAAAGGAGGTACTTCAGGTAAAAGATAAAGTTATTAGTAATAGGAGTAATTTATAGATGTGAGGATATTAGTATGTTAATGAAGTAAAGTATGTGATAAGAATATGAAATGTTGTTAAGAGGTTGAGATTGAAAAATATTAAGGAAGCAAAATAAATAACAAAAAGAACTACACAACGCCGTGAATGTGGTTAAAGTGTGGATGTTAGTTGTTAGGAAGTGAGAAGGAGTATTAATTGTTATGTAAATAGAGGAAATTGAGTTTAAGAAGAGTACAAATTATAAGAAGAAAAGATATATTGAAGGTAGGGATGGGTGAGATAAGAATAAGTTTGGTATTGGGATAGAGAAAAAGTAAATTAAAAGATAGGAAGATTTTACAGATAAAAAATGAGGAGAGGTATAGAAGAAATGTTGGATAAAAAATAATGATGATAAATGATATAAATGATAGATGGATGAAAAATGTGGAAATGGATTTAATGAAAGGAGGACGGAAATAAAACTGAAAAAGAGTTAGAAGAAAAAAAGAAAAGTAACAAGGAAATAAATTAAGAGTTGAAGAAAGATAGAAAAGGATAGAATTGAAGAAACATTATGGTAGAAAAATGTAATTTATGATTTAAAGAACATGGAAAAAAAGAAAGAAGAAAGAAAGCAGAAAAAGTAATGTTTAAAGAAAGTGATTAAGCGTAATACAAACAAATAATGAAAGGAAATAAAAAGTTAAAAAGAACAAAGAAAGAAAGAGAGAAAAGAAATGTAAGGAAATAAATTATGTTGGGAAATTAAGTAAGTAAGTAAGTTTATATTAAGAACTAATATAAAAAGAAATAATAATAATAATATTAAGAAAAAAGAGATATGGTAATAGGAATAGTACTAGGTATTGGACAAGTATACGAAAATTCAAGGTATCGGGATAGGATAGGAAGGAAAAAATGTGGATAGGGAAGTAAATAATTGAAGGTATGTACTTCGAATACAGAGACGGAACAATTAATTTGAGACAGTATAGAGAAAAAGGTGGCATAGTAGAAAGCCGGCCGTTAAGTACATAGAAAGAAGGTAATAATAGAAACCGGTAGATGAATAGAAAACTGGGTATAAGAAAGTAATACAATAAAATAATGATGTGAATTAAATGTACTGAGAAGGATGTTGAGGAGGTTAAATTATGGGGAGTTAAGAATAGTAAATAACAATTGATGTGGTTAAAGTTAATAAATTAAATTATTAAAAGGAGTTGATTGTGATTTATAGTTAATGAAGGTATATAAATGGATGCATGGTGGAGACTGACAATGAAATGGTACTGATAGAATAAAATTGATAATATAATGAATTATATTGTCTTATTAATATTACGAACGGTTATTATTAAGTATGTATTATTGATAGAAGTATAGATGTTGTGAAGATTATAAGATGTAAAAATAACACACGTTTTTGTTCTAGTAATAAATAATCATGTAATGATAGTCAATAGATAAGTTAAATATTAAGAGTTGTTGATGTAAATTTATATATATATAACTATATATATAATGGTCATATAATATATATAATGTATATGTATATAAATATATAAATAATGTTTATATAATGATATATAATATGTGTCATATATATAATATACTATGAAACTATATATTAAATATGAACTGGCTTAAAGGAAGTTTTGTAATTGACACATGGTACTAAAGAAGTATTTCGGGATAATCGGTGGTAATGTTGGCGTATTAGTAAATGTTAAAAAGGAGTTCAGGTATCAGAAATGACTATATATCTAAAAAGTGTATGAGATAAATTATGTTATGATTGGATGATATAAAAATAAAAAAATAAAAGGAATTGATTGAAATTAGATGGGTATGGAACTGGAGAGAGAAAAAGGACATGATGAAATTGATGATAAGATTTGAAAGATGTGTTTCTGGAAAGTGTGCAGAGGTATTGAAGAGATTATATTGAAGTAATGTAATAAGTGGGTAAGTATGAATTCTGGAGAAGGTGATGAAGTAAAGTGATGTAAATGGAAGTAAGAAAAAAGAAAGAAACAGAATAAAAAATGCATGGTACAAGAGGAAGTGTTGAAATGGGGTAATGTGGGAAAGAAGGAAGAAAAGATGTGTGGTTATGATGAAGATGTGGAAATTGAAAAAAGGGAAAGTGAACTAACAATATGAAAAAGCAACAAAAAAAAGGAGGATGAAAAAGAAAATAGTAGATAGTTACTATACGTAAATATATTAAAGAGAATGATTAAAGTTTAGATTATTAAGAAGAGATAATTATAATAGTGTTGTGTGGTGTGTGTGGTGTGTGTGTGGTCATGAACACAGTGGTGTGTGCTGAATTATATACATATTAGATAAAAGTGTATTAAAAGAGAGATGTGAATAGAATAAAAATGATAAAGTAACAAAAGGAATAAGATTGTGAAGAATGAGGAAAAAAAAAAAAAAAAAAAAAAAAAAAAAAAAAAAAAAAAAAAAAAAAAAAGAAAAGCAAGAATGATGTAAATGCAAAATAAAGCGGTAACAAAAAAAAAGAAGTGAAAAAAAACAAAAAAAAAAAACAATGAAAAGAAAATTTATGGACGAAAGAAGGATTAAGAGGAAGCAGGGAAAGAAGATAAAAAAGGAGACATACTGTGAACGATGAGGAGCGAAGGAGAGGAGGAGGAGGAGAGGAGGGAGGTTGAAGGGCGGGTAGGATAAATGAGGACAATACATTTATAGAGAAGAAACAAAAGAAGGAGGAGGAGAGGAAAGATGAGAGACAATGGAGATAATGAATGAAGTTGTATGGAAAAAGGATTGAAAATAACTTTAAAGATCCAGCATAATATTGTAGGCTATGTCTGTATATACATCGTCTCCATGCATCATGTCTGTCCATAATAACTGTATGGTAATGTCTGTCTGTCATCTGATTATGATCGATATGTGCTAGCTTGCAACTGATACTGATGATACAAGGATATAAGAAGATAAGATATATATATACACTATATATATAATGCTGTCTCAATAGTGAATAGCAAAAACCATAACTGATAAAGAAGTGAAACTAACATAGCAAGCTGGAACGCGATGAACATAATTAAAAAACCAAAAACACAGAACTACCTCTCCTCTGTCAATGTGCCAGCTAGCCTTCCAAGTTGTCTCTGGATGCGTGTTCACATTAACAGACTAGACTGTAAGAGAACTGCCAGCTTGCTGCTGAACGAGGCCAATCCTCCACCCCTGTTCACACGGTGGAGCTGGTGGGCGGAGCCTGGTTACGGGAAAAACGCTGCCTGTGACGCGCGCCACCTGTCACCAAGCAGGCACGCCCTTAATAAAAAAAACTATGAATCTCAATTAATCTAAAGAAAGGCTGAAACCTGCGCTTTATCTGGCGGCAATTCATAAATGTGCGCGAGCCCCTCTCCACGTGGCCGGTAGAGGAACGCACCTAGAACAGAGCGCACCGTAAACACCTGAAACAACCTGCACACCCCGATTGCGTTGGCAGGCTTCAACGTTCCGCAACCCACTCAAGACCCAAGTGGAATTGGGCGAATGATGATCAATAAACGTATCTACGGAGTACCCTGGTTGCCAGCAGTGGGAGTCAGGTCAGACCTTCAGCCTCCGGCACGAGAAACAGTTTCGGCTGCAGAGCGAAGTACGAACGAAAGAGCACCTGCTCACACGCTCCGGGCACACAGGCAAAAGCCATCTGAAGAGGAGGAGGAAGCAGAGGAGGAAGAAGGAGGAAAGACGGAAGAGGAAAGGAGAAGATGGTTTGCTGTCCAACCTTTTTTTTCTTACTTTCTCGTGAAAGTGCGAGTTTGATAATTGCACCGTTACGCCGAAACTCCCACTGACGTCCACCTTAAGCTCCCCACTGACCCACAGCACTCCCACGACCCCCACTAACTCCCACCCGGCTCCCACTGGCTCCCACCTGAACTCCCCACTGAACTCAACCACTGGTCCACCTAACTCCCCACTAACTCCACCTAACTCACCACTGGCTCCACTAACTCCCAATGAACCCCACATGGATCCACTAACCTCCCCGAACCCCTCTAACCCATCCCACTGGACTCCCCACTTGACCCCACTTAAACTCCCCACTGACCCCTCCACTTGACGTCCTAACTGGATCCCCAACTAACGTCCCACTGGGACCCCACTGACTCCCACTGGATCCCTAAACCCCAAACTAACTCACGACTCCCACGACCCTAACTGGGATCCCACGTAACCCCACTGACCTCCCACTGACATCCAACGGATCCCCCACCT
>NW_023339696.1:869052-872953 GCF_004916995.1 Morone saxatilis
AGCACTTTTATTTTGAAATGTTTTATTTTGCTTAGTGTTTTAGTTTGGCGCACCAGTGCAACCAATGCAAAAAGTTAGTCTGGAGCCCTGGCACCATCAGGACCCATGCATATCCAGTTCTGCTAGAACTTTCCCTTAGCACGTTTAAAACAAAAAAAGCAACAGAAGAGTGATGGAGCGGTGAAGGTAGGAGGTGTGGCTACGTTGCCAGCTCTGTGTCGCGACTTCCTCCAAATGTTCATACGATCCAGCTGCATCATGTGGTTGTGCTCCAGCTCATTCACAGCTCTGTCATGCTTTCAGTGTCCACTGTTTTCTCCAGCTGCCACATATATAATATAGTTTAGAGTTGTTTTTACATAGTTAAATGCATGCAGCTGACTTAATCTGTAACAGATTCTTTGTGGCTGTACTTATACAGTATGAAATATGACAGCCTTTTGTTACTTGTAACTTATAAATACATGCCATAGACCTTTATTTCAGTTTATTTTGTCTGATAGTGTCCTGATCATAAAATAATGGTTCCCTCTGCAGTTCAACAGCTTGGTAGTGACCTGATCGACAGTGTGTATGTGCTGCACTCAGATTTCTCAGCCTGTTGTCTGACAACAGAAACGTACGTAAGTGAGATGGTGAATTCCACTGTATTAAAACAGTGTAAGTAAGAAAGCATGGGGAGAATGAATGGAGGTCGCCTCTCTCTTCATCGCTTGACTCCCTTCCCTTTGTGTAACTGTTAGCATAAAACCTCTGCTATGCATGTGTGCAGAGAGTGCCCTGCTACCCATTAATACCTGACCAGAGCTGTCAGCCACACATCAGCTTGGTTAATGAAAGCATTAACATGGCTCCGCTTTGGCATCAGTCATCCTTATGAGTTTGTCTGAAGGGAACTTGTTGGTGGCAGATTACTTTTCCCAGCTATGGTTGCTCATCTCGGCGATGTTAATATGATGAATATCTATATTTACATGGCACAGTCACATTGAGCATTCTGATTTATTTTTGTAGTCAGCTGCAAGTCTGTTTGTGGAAACATTAAATCATTGTAGTGTGTCATCAATCATACGATTATCTTCATCACGGTATAGACACAACTGGAAATGAACTCAGATATAGTCAGTGATCAGAGGTGGATGGCACAGTGACTAAAGCAGTCGTGCTCCTTCGTGCTGTTTGTAGTGTGGCCTGACTGGCTCATGGTCGTAGTGGTTGTATGATGGCTGCTTTCTGCACAGATCTGATTGCAGTTGATTGTCCAACCGTTGTTTGCATCGATGTGTTTTTTTTTTAATGTGTACCAGCTGAGACTAATGTGACCCTCGCTGTCCTCCGTACATATGAGTCCTGCACTGCTAAAACATTGTGTAACGGGTAGAAAATATATTTATATAAATTCATGGGTACGGGTACAGTGTTGTGTTTTTCTGGTAAAATCAGAAATGAAAATGACTGTGCAGGCTATTTTTAACATCTAAATCAGCAGAAAATGATCAAGCCTAATCAGCCAGCAGGTTTTTTTCTTTATTGTGAAAGTAGCAAGCTTGCACATCCTCTCTGAGGGAACATGCAGCTGCAGCTGGAGCTGAAGCACAGGTCCTGCGCCAGTTCATTCATTTTTCCAATAACACAACTCTCAAACAGCCAAAACAGGAGGACAAGGATATAACCAAGACAACTGTATAGTTTGTATGCCCAGACATCAGATGGTTTAAAATTGTGTGTGGAGGTGGATTTAGTCAACTGGTACAGGGTTTAATTGACACCGGTGGCCAGGTGGCTGTGTGGACCCAGCAGCTGCATAGTGAGTAGCAACAGTTGGTTATGCATTCAGCCAAATGGTTAATTATATTTTTAGTTTTAATTTTTTACATGTTATACTTCTAATGGTGCAAATAAAATGATGGCTTTGTCTTGTATATGTCTCTGTGCTTTGGAGTGAGGATTAGAGAAACCTGATTTCCCAGCTAGAACATTTGCTGTTTTCAAGTGACAGACAACTAAAGGCACTACACATGAGTCCTGTAGGTGAAGCACTTCCTAAACTAACAGCAGCCACCACAGGTGAGCCGAACGTCTGGCTCTGGTTTTCCTTTTGGGGAGCCGTCCTGTCGCTGCACACACACCCTGCTGCTGCAGCATGGATACTTTTATTCCCGCAAGAAATGCTGTATTAAGCTTATACTAAAAAAAACTCTCCAACCGCGATGTTTGAAGCAAGCAGAGACAACAGCTTAGTAGTAGTTATAGACTTTATAGAATTAATCGGTGGGCCAATAAACAAAAAATTTCTTCTTCGGACACATGTGCAGGCAGCGTTGTCAGTGTGGCTGCTGTGGAGCAATGTTAGTGCTCCTCTTTGTGAGTTTAGGGGAGATGGTGAAGAAACCCTGTACTATCATGCACCCTGCTGTAAACATATGCCTGAATGTCCTATAGAATAAAATAGAATTGTACATGACTTAGCTTGAAAAAACTGTTGTCTGAAGTGTGCTGGTGTTAGCTTGGAACATAGCTGAACATACCAACGTCAGTCCTCTACAGCAGGTCAGTCAAGCTGGGCAGCGTCTGTCGTTTCTGCTCCAGGTCGATGGTGTTCGTCTCCGTCAAAGAGCTTAAATATGTTCGACTGCTTTTGTTTTTTTGTCAGACATTGTGCGGTTTCTTTGGTTACATTAATTTATTGCTCAGATCAGATTTATTTAGTTTGGCATTATTTAACAATATTTGTTAAATGTGGTCCATAAACAGGTCCTGAAGTAACCTGCATTATAAACATTAGTCACAAGAATTCTGATAGGACTGTCAGTCCACATTGAATCTGATTTGGACCACATATGAAAGTAATCCGAATCAGAATTGATAAGATCATATTCCACGTGATTTGTGCTGTTCAGATCTGAGTCACATATGAGCAGAAATATCAGATTTGGGTCACTTTGGCAAATCAGATACCGATCAGATTTTTTGCCACTTTTACGTCACTCTAAAACAACATTCTTCATATGGGTCACTTCAGGACCTGTTCACACTGGAATCTGATAAGGACAACATTTAAAAATATTATGAACAGCCAGATCTGAGGAAGAAATAAAAATGTATTGCTAAGGCTAGTAGTTTGAATGTAGTCCAAGGGACATTATTTCAGCCTTAAATGTCAAGTTTATAGTGGATATGAGACACACTGGACGTACCAGAGAGAGGAGCTTCTACTAAACACTTCCATGATGTCACAGGGGTTGCGGGGCCGCAGCCGCACGCAAACTTCCCTCGAACGAGCGCAAACAGGGAAGTGTAGTGTGTGAGACTGGAAAGGCTTGCTCTGCTTCAGTCAGGGGGAAGTGACTGAAGTGGTTAAACCAAAAAGGAAACATTTCAGTCAAAGTGTAAAATCAGTTGGGGCCAGGGCGGTGTTTTGTTACCATGCAGGGGGGAATTGCAGGCGAGTTTGATGGTGATCATCCACCATCGTACTGCGTGTGTAAGAAAGCCTGTGTCATTGATGCCACTGTTACAGGTGTCTGTTCCACATGTGTGCATGTAAACACAAACAACTAAACTGTTGCTGTCTAATTATTTAGCTTGTATGGCGTCATCTGCAGTATTGACTGTAATGGCTTTCAACCAGCATGTAGCATTTTCAGACTTTGGGTCAGATCAGTAGTTATGGATCCTTGTACTTGACAATAATGATTGAAGAGACAGTCCCTGCTTTTGATGCATTAAGAAGTTAAATGATTTCATTTTATCGTTTCTGGTGTGGCAAAATGTATTTATAGTCTGACAGGATATGTTGTATGTATGTGTGTGTGTGTTTCAGAGTTATCATAGTTTATATCTAGGGACCGAGCCAGCGACCGCTAGAGGTCCCTATTGTTTTTGCCCCCCTGAACATATA
>NW_023339696.1:873053-879770 GCF_004916995.1 Morone saxatilis
GCCTGGTGCTCCAATAATCCAAGTTTGTTTTCAGCATGGAAAGGGCTGTCTCCGGTACGGGCCTGTTCTGCTATGACTTTCATGGTGTGTATGTGTGTGGTGTAACAAAAAGGCTTTCTTCTGCCAGAAGCGATTTACATGACAACGGTCCCTGAATCCAGAACAAAGAGGCCTCTGCTGGCTTTTAACTTAAGGGCCTGTCTGAGCACTGAACACTGTGGGTTTGTGTCTCTTCACCACGACAGACGGACAGAGGATTGCTTTTATCCCAGTGCAAACAGACTGATGGAGGCAGAACCATGCTGACAGCGCTGCACTGTTTTTGAGGAATTTCATCAAGCTTTTGGGTAGACTGCCGCTGGGTTCAGCTTCCTTTTTTGAGCCGGGGAACACGCAAGCACAAATGGGCCATGGTGACTTTAATGCGCTCATGCTAACACCACCGAAGCAAGCAGGCTTCCCTTGTTAGGTCTTGGGTACAGGAAGTGCTTGCGCTGATGCAGCTACTGGGAAACTAAACTAATAAAATGTGTCAGGAATCTCTGCAAGTCAAGTGTCCGCAGATTCATCAGCACCACCCATCATGTTCCTAAACATGTTTATCTGAATGATTTTAAACTGATGTTTTATTATAACATTCTTGTATACAGCTAAACTGTAAATGTAATGTCAGTTCAAGTCATCCTCTTTGGCGCATCAATATATAATTTTTTGGTGCTTCATAGAAGCAACACCATAATCATTATGGTTGATATAGTGCAGACTCACACTATCAGCTCCTCCTACGACCTGCACTAGATATAGTCATTATTAACACAACCTATCCCATAGGCCAGTCGTTGCTGTATTTAAACCTAAGCGCAAGATATCCTCACAAGAAGATTTGAGATTTTACAATTCTGATTTGTATATTTCGAGTTTGCAAGCGCTAACCAGATTGTGATCAGAGGTTTTAAATCTTATTTTCATTCGAACAGTGTAAGAACGCTGTAGCTTGTTCAGCTTCGGTAGAATACAGCATGTTCAAACTTTATATATATAATAAAAATGTTGTATCTGAATTAACTCGTTCGGATAATTTTTTATAATTGACTGAACTTTTCTATCAATAATAAAACCTCTCGTTTGAAAAGTATACTAGAGAACGATTGTATATATAGACAGTTTATAAAGTCATCCCTCCTAGATAGGAATGCCTGAACGAAAACCAAATCAGAGCAAGAAGGCCATAGGTTAGGTGCGTACAGTCTGAGAGCTCAATTAGATTGAAAACTACATTTGAATGTCTCAACTCTGTTTACTAGAAATATTGTTTATCGTTTCTCTGTTATCCTGGACTAATGTGGTCTTTACTTTAATTTTAATTAGAGAATAGACATGTTTATTCTAGATTTTATGTTTGCTATAGCAATACGTGAATGATAGACCTGTTTAGTGGTGGATAGCAATAGTGGAACCAATAGTCGACTGGATTGAAATTATCTAGTTATTACCGTCTCCTGGTTTACTCTCAAAGCTATCATGTTCTGAGTGTCCTGACATCGAAATACAGTGAAATCATTTCACCATTGAATTACTTTTAAATTAGTGATCCATTTAAAGAGCCTATGAGTTTTAAAATGACCTATAGTTTATGAGGAAGCTAAAACTGGGTAACTAGACACAAACATGAATTTAATTTATATTAAGTAATTAAGGATCCAGTTTACACTGATCAAGAGCCTGAGACTGACAGTAAGTCAGGTCATTACATGAGCAAAAACCTTTTCTCAAGTTTCTGGTGCTAACCCAGATAGTTCATGTTTTCCACTGATGCCATCTTTGTAGGCCAGTTTATGCAAAATATGGTTGTCTTTCTAATTCAGTACAGGAAGGAGGAAAGTTGTTCTGACCGAAGGCTAACTGTACACTAGTTTTACGTGGGCAGTGGAACAAGCATAGGACATCACCGAGTTCATCGGACCTATATCTATATACATCATGTAACAAGAGTTAATAAACAGCTTCTGTCTGTAATATATAGACTAATCATATGGCTTATGCTGATGGTAGCTGTATGTACAAAGGGTCTTTGTGCTCCCATGCAAACCAATGATTTATAAAACCTCTTCCTGTGAATCTGGTTTAATAACGGGCAGAATATACAGCTCAATAAACCAAATTGCAAGTTTACTTTTTAAACTTGTGGTTATAATACTTATGTTGAAGTTTAGCAGGAACGTGGGGTAATCTGCGGGGCGGCACAGAGGACTTTGTGTATCGGCGGTCTCACACATCCGGAAGAAGCCTGGTAAAATGGGACTGTCCTTTCCAGAAACACATTGAGACAGGCCCAGCAGACCAGCGCCTGCTTCTGTTTTAATAAACACCGATCCAAAAAAAGGAAGAAAAGAACAGAAATAACCTCCACGGTCATACCGTACATGTGTGAGAGATACATCAACTGATACCATTAAGACATTAGGGAAAGAGTTCAGAGGACTGTACTGAGCTGAACAACAAAAATGGCGGCAGACACCAGCTGCTCAGGTTCATCGTGGACCTTACGCCTGGCTTTATCCTTTTGTTTTCCCAACTTAGGTGCATGGCAGGGCAGACGGACAGAATTTAACAGGTACTTTTTTTAGAAAAATAAAGAACATCCGAGACAACCAAAGAAGGCAAGAGCCACCCTCATAACTTGTTGGTATAACCGAACACTGTAAGGTGGTAATCCTACAGTTTTACTTTCTACCTTCCTGGTCCTGGGGGAAAGATACAATCTACAGGCTTGGATGTGAATTCCCAGGGCCTCAGTATAAATTGGCATTTTCAACTGGACCACATCATGCTATCATTGTTTAACCAAACGTTTTCATTTGACTTTTTTTCCAAAGCTTTGGAAAATGAGCTGTTTAGACCTCAGGCTTGACACGTCTTTGTTTTTTTGGAACTCCTGGATCTCCATGCATCCTTAAATATTTTTGGGATGATCGGAATTTGGCCAGGAAGAGTTCTTGTTCACTCAGGTGCCAGCTTGGCAATGCAGCAAAGACCATGGGCCCCCTTTCGTTTACTGTGATCAATGCTGCTTACTGCTGGGTTTGCTTACTACTGAACAGTGGCGTGTAGCCAAAACCAAACCAGAATACCCTTCTTTTTCAATGACTGTCTCCTGTCCCATTCCACAGGAGTTTTTTTTGCAGGATCTTGTGGTTTGTTTTCGATCTATAAGATATAAGACATAGCGAAAACAAGAAAGATAAAAAGAATGCCATAGCCTGGTTATAAATGTGTCTATATCTGTATTATGTTCTGGATAGGAACATTCATTGCAAACAGGAAACATTAAGACGGCCCCGGTTTTAGCTCAGTTGTAGAGCTGCCGACCCTGTACAAGGCCCTTTGAGTCCTTGCTGCAGCGGCCAGGGGGTTGAATCCGACCCTGCGACCCCTTGTTGCTGCGTGTCATCCCCTCTCTCTCTCTGCCCCCCTTTTCTGCCTATCTTTTGTGCCTATCTTCAGCTGTCACTATCATAAAGGCAATAAAAGCCCCAAAAAATACTTAAAAAAAGAAAAGAAGAAAACATTAAGACATAGCAATGGGGATGCTATGCTAGGTGCCCCACCACAGTGTGGTCTGTGGAGGTGGGATTCCTTCAAGGTTCCAAGCACTATGTGTTGGGCCAGAGGCTTGGTCTTGGCCTACTGCACTCTGACTCATACCCCTTTCCCACCAATGCAGTTTGAGGGCCAGTCCGGAGCCGGTTCCTAATTTCGAAACAGTGCTTCGTGTTTTGACAGCCGAAGAACTGGCTCTGGGCCAGGGAAACTGGTTCCAACGCTGGTCTAAAACCAAGAACCACTTACACAAGGGGCACCTTATGGTCAGTCAGCTATGAATTCATTACCTGTTCAGCGAGCCACTCAATTATATGAACGATAACATAACAGTGAGCTAGCTGGCTAGTGGAGCTAGGGCTAGCTGTTGGTCAGATAACATTACCCAAGCAAGCATAGCTACTAATTTTTCACATCGATGTTTTGTTCGTAATATTATTCATAAATTCAAAGTTATGTTCAACCTTCATAACATTGATGTGACAAATGCAAGCTAATGCTTGCTTGGGTAATGTTAGCTGATCAACAGCTCACTAGCTAGCGTAACCTTGGTAACAATAGCTAACATTTAAGAAGTATACAGTGATGTACTGACATGGCTCTATGGTGACTTATAGCCTGTTCAAAAGCAAACCGGTTCTTGGAAGGTGTGCACGTTGAACCAGTACCAGCCCAGAACTAGCACTAGGTTTGTGTTGGTGCAAAAGGGCATAACAGTGGTTCGGAGTTCTAGTGCTTTGACCTTTGTGTGCATATTGAGATCAAATCATGATGTGGACAGAATTAAAATAACGACAAGGCGTATGAAATCCAGGTGCAAATGTAGATGTAATTATCCACATTACGCAAGTAGATACAGACCATATGTTAAATGGGGTCATGAGGTCTGCCCAGACCCTGATGGTAAAATACAGTCCTGGTTGAGGATGGCCAGAGTTCTGCTTTTAAAGCGTAAGGAGTCTTCTCTGCTAACATTTACAGAGAAACGACACCAAGGAAACTCATTTTGACTCGTGGAGTGGCAGAGACAGAGAGTTCAAAGAAGTGGCTCACAGTGTGCCCTGAGAAACAGCAAAATGCAACGTGTCACCCTGAACTAGCTAGCCTTATAGCACGGTGTCTGAGCTTACAAGTGGTCTTTGTGTTTTTGCCCACCCTCCCCTTTAATTAACTGCAACAGAGTCCATCGGCTGTCACAAATCCACAAAGTGTAAACCCCTATAAAATTTAAGTTAAAGAAAAATGCATAGGTACATACAGTATATTCATATATTAGAAAAAGAAACAAAATGATTAGAAAACCAGAATTAAGTGGACCACAGAACAGGAATTCCTATCTGTGTGTGTGTGTCTGTACTAGCCCTGTTCTTTCCTGTTCCACTGCCCAAAGAGGAAATCCCCAGCCCAGTGATGTCGTCAAGTGCCAGAGGAGAACAGATGTAAAACCAGAGAGAAAAAAAACAAAAGAAGTTCTGAAGAGGAAGCAGACACCTGGCGACAGGCTCCGATGTCGTCGTCGTCGGTCGGCGTCGTCTGTCGGCAGCTTCAATGGCTACACAGTAACAGTGATTTAAAACAAGCCCCTCCCCCTCTTCCTCCCTAGCAACAGTGGTCAGAGCAGCATAGAAGAAAAGAACAGTGTTTGGATGTTAGTTAGAACAACACATGAAAGATGGTCCACTGCACAATGTGGACTGGTGAGTGTGAGGGGGGCAGAGAGTGGGGGTTAGAGGTCATTTACAGTGGTTTGGGGCTCTAAGCCAAAGGCGGCTGTTATAAGTCACAGTGAACAAGCTCAGTAAGGCAGAGAGCAAGCGTGGGGGGAATGGCGGTAGTAGTAGTGGCTTTAATACACAGTCAAAGTTCAAAGGTGAGGAGTGGGTCCAAGTCAAGGAAGGAGGATGCATGGGTGGAGGGACACTGCCCGCTCCCCTTACGGGCTGGGGGTGGCGGTGAGGGGTAAGGAAAAAGGCACCATGGCACCCACTTTGCGTCTGCCTCCACCCATCCCTCCTCCTCCTCCTCCCGGTCAGTCCCCTCACTGCAGCATCAGCTGCTTGAGGTTATCGTGCAGGATGGTGTCCTTGACGTCGCGGAACACCAGCCGGATGTTCTCAGTGTTGATGGCCGTGGTGAAGTGGTGGTACAGTGGCTTCTGCTGCTGCTCGCGGCGCTTCTTGCGGAAGCACTCCACCAGGAAGCGCTGGACGTCTGCCAGGCTGGTGGGGTCGCCTGAGAACTCTGGGAAATAGTCTTTGATGGACACCTGCTTCACCTTTTCCTCCAGCAGGTCTGTCTTGTTCAGGAACAGGATGATGGAGACATTACTGAAAACCCGGTTGTTGACGATTGTCTCGAAGATGTTAAGGGACTCGCTCAGCCGGTTGGTCTGCCGGTCCTCCATCAGCACCTGGAGATGTCAAAGAGTGCAGAAATGTGTGCTGGGGTCAAAGGTGATTATGACTGTGTGGGTCTGGTATGAGCACAATGACAAAGTTGTCCGATAGCCCTTTCCCACTGCAAGAAGTTAAAAAAAAGCCTTTGCTGGTTTCTACTGTTCTCTGCCTGAGTTCCTGGAACTAAACTGTTCAGCAGGTAAGACAAATGCAAATTCTTTTTGCATTTGTCTTTTTTTTTTTTCCTCAAGTGTAGGGATTCCACGGTGAAATGTTAGTCTATTTCAGTAGAATAGCGTAATCCTGCGACATTCAGGTGTTCTACGGCCTGTGTTTGTGTTCCAGCTGACTCACCTGGTCGTATTCGGAGGAGGAGACAAGAAAGAGGATGGAAGTGACCGAGTCGAAGCACTCAAACCAGCGCCGCCTCTCGGAGCGCTGACCACCCACGTCCACCATCTTGAAGGGCACATTCTTGATCTCAAAGTCGTACTCGTGGATGCCCTTAGTGGGCTTTCTGGCCAGGAGGATGTCCTGTTGGCTGGGCAGGTAGTCCTGCAAACAGATCCAACATATACATTGAAATTGGCATATTCAATAACACAATGTTTAAACTGTGTTTACACATTTTAAGTAAAAAAAAAAAAAAAGAGTAGATGACTTTTCAAGAATTAAAAATCTGTAAATTATAATAATTAATTAATTAATTAATTAATACCCT
>NW_023339696.1:879870-885855 GCF_004916995.1 Morone saxatilis
CTGGTCTGGTAACTTAAACTTAAACTATTGCTGTCTTTTTTTCTTCTTTTTTTTCTTTCTTTATCGCACCATTTTCTCTGTTGTATTTTTCCTTCTTTAGAGAATTTGGGACAACGTGGTGAGGGGGCTGAGGGGTTTAATGTGTACATGTACTGAATCTGAAAAAATAAAAATATTCAATCGCAGAGAGAGATTGACTAAGTGAATGAATTATTGAGGCCAATCACAGCATGCACTGGGCTACAGGTCATCAGTCAATCCCAGGTCAAACAGATTTTGGCAATTCAGAGCCCTGCATTACTAAAACTAATAGATATTTAGTTTCCTGTTGCTGATTGTCAGATTCAGTGTTTAATCTCTCAGAGGTTTGGGTTCAGGACACAAGTGTTGACTTGATGTTTTGACATTTAAGCAGTTCAGCACTCATTGATGTCAAACCAGAACTGTGTGAAAAGGATGTGACCAGAGGTGCATAATAGAGCCAGCAGTTCCCACTGTGCCTACCTATTTTAACTAGCAGTTGTTTTATGTTGTTGTTGGTGTGCAGTGAAAATTTCATGACTGACCATTGACCTGAGGGGAGGAAGTTAGGCAACATTGCCTTTTGTGTTGAACCCATGGCGGCTGCAGCAAGAACTGAAGAAGAAGAAAGAAGAAGGCCTGATCCATCTGCAGATAGTATTGCTTGCATACAGACTATGCAGTAGCAACCTGTGCTGAAGCCTACAAACCTAGTCTACTCTCCTGAGTGTATACAGTAAGAATTGCTGCATGCCAGTATAAAGCACTGGTTTGGTCTGGTATCCTGTTATCCCAGACATGCAAGAGTTTGACTGCTCATGTGCATGAAAGCTGCATCTCTCGGCAGAGGAACTGATGAAACGTAGACTGACACGACACACTCATCCTCGAGCCTGTCAGCACACACGCCCTGCAGACAGCTGGATTAACCCGCGTGTTGGGGACAGCCAAGGAACAAGTGCATTGTCAGAGCATGCTTGTTTGAAGGGGTGAAGCAGAGTTCACAGAGCAGTAATGTAAAATCACAGCCTCAGCTTGCTGCTCGTCTCTGCTCGCTGGACGGCCTGGCTCAGTATCTCACTGGTTTGTGATACAGAAATTCAATATGTTGATATCTGGACGGCTTTGTCTTTGAGAAAAAAGGATGAAGAGTCAAGGTTTCCACGCATCCTGGAAAAGCTGGAAATTTAGAGACTAGTTTTCCAGTCATGCAAACACTGGGGAATTGATACCTGGAAATGTTTGTATGTTAGCCCCCCACTCAGATCGCCTTCGTAAACTTAGGTGTGTATTTAGTTTGAAACTCGACTGTTGGTTGGATAAACTGGATGACACTTCAAACAGGTTTACCAGATGTAAAGTGGAACTGACTGAACTCATCTCTTCGGCATCAAGTTGTTGTTTTTTTTCAGAGCTGAACTGAAAAAAAGATTCAGTAACACTTTCCATGTCTATATTGCATTATAAACATGCTTATATTGCGTTATACTGTGCTTATGGCAATATATAGTTATAGTTGGAGCACTTATAAATATTCATAATACTTTATAACTGACATAACGCCTTATAAAGCATGGTCACTCACCTTCACACTCTTCTTATATTCTCATAGGTGTAATACATTATAACCATTTTATACGGCATTATAATCAGTTTTCCAACAGAGAAGCCAACAATGTTTAATCATTCAATCAGCATCAGTTAAATTGTGCTCTGTTTTATTACTTTTAGTAAGTTAAGTTGTCTAGTCTAAATTCGAATATTGATTTGTTTAGCTCGGAGCTATAGAATATTAAATCATCCATTTTGACTTAGACTTTCTTACCCTCAGGTATGTAAAAACTACAGGTTATGAATTTTAAACACAAAATTGTGAAATTCGATTATCTTATCAGTATCGGCCACGAGATGCAGGTAATTATTAGTTATCATGTCGATTAAAACAAAAATTCCATATCCTGCATCCCGATTATCACTGGTCAGCTACACATGCTTTCTTTTACAATATCACTGTTTCTCTAATAGCACCAGATACAGTGAATGATCACCATATCCACTGTTGCAGATGCAGAATTAGGCTGATCTGCTTTGTTGATATTGTTGCAGTAATTTATACATAACATTTTTTTATGCATTTATATCTTTCATTTCATCATTTTAACTACATTTTTGATTCTCTAACGTGTAGGTCTGCAACTAACGATTATTTTCATTATTGATTAATGTCAGGGCAAACCCAATCCTGGAGATGTAGTTGTTGTATCGCTTGTCTCTAGGGCTTCCAGGGCTTGGCTGCCGGTACGAATATTTATATGGATGTGCAAAAATGTGCTCGGCTGCCTGGCTACACACAGCCTACACACAAGGTGTGTGGGCTTACCTGTCTCATCGCTGCCCTGGCACATCCGATGCCCACCCCTCTGCCTGCTTGCTCTGCTTGGGCCAACACCGGTTACAGTTCGTGCTCCATTGACAGTTCAGAGTAGACCTTTAGCACGCGGACAATAACTCAAAACAAAACTTTCTGTGGAAAAGGGCAAAACTTGACAACCCTTCATACAGCCTTGGAACTCTCAAACATCTCTCGAAATTCTGTATAGAAAAGGGAAAACTTGATGATCTTCCAGGCGGTCGCTTAACTCACAAACATCTCTCAAAACTCCTCCTACACCTGTTCTCACTCCATCTCTTAATCTAGCACGCACCTTTCCAACTAGCATGGGCTTTGTGACTAGGTTAAGCCCACCCTCTAGCCTGACAGCCATCTATCCAGCCAATAGGGAAATAGTGTGCCCTGACAGTAATCTGTCGATCATTTTATTAGTTTATTAGTTTATTAGTTGTTTGGTCCATAAAATGTCAGAAAAACAGATAAGAAAGTTGAACCAAAGCCCAAGGTGATGTCCTCAAATGTCTTGTTTTGTCTACAACCTAAAGATATTCAGTTTGCTGAGAGGACTAAAGAAAGCAGAAATATTCACATTTGAGAAGCGGTGAATATAAGTATCTTGTTGGATATCTTCGTTAAACATTATAGTTGGCAGGCTCTGCTTACATGCATGAGCCTGACTGCAATGAGCTGTCATGTGCAGAGTTCTGAGATTTTGAATCTATTGGGACTGGCAAGATAGGTTTTTTAAAACTTGAAGATGCGATACTTTCAGTCCTATGGCGTCGATAACCGATAAGCACCACATACATTGTTGCGCGGCGAGTCAGATCAACATTGGGCTACACACGGTTTCCTTAAAACACACCTCCATTATGGCTTCCTCATTTCATCCCAAATTCTTCTCCTATCATGAATAATCACCGATCCCGCGCATTTTAATCTGTCCTCCAGGAAGGGCATTTGTAGAGTGCAGAAGTCACCGGGAACGAGGGGAAAAGAGGTCCGTGGAAGAGTGTGACAGCGGCATTAAAGCACTTCCGCAGATTTGTTTTTACCTAGTCTTGAACTTATTGAGGTCCCGAGTATGTCGATAGGAAAAGAACGGTTCCGAATTGGTTTCTAGCAACTGGAGATCCTGCAGTAATGGCAGAGCTCCAGTTAGTTGTTAACACTTCCTGGGGCATTATCCTCCAAGAGGTGGGCTTTTGCTCCTCTTAAAGGAGCACATCATGTAATTAAATGTTGTGATAACATGATCAGGGCCCTTACGTGACCAACAACCTGGCCTTTTACTCTACGTTGTGCAGAAACCGTAAAGACCCAGTACTGTGCCCATACCACGTGTGGTTTAAACGCCTAGTTAAGAAGACCAGATAGATCCGAGTGGATGGTCGGTTTTGGGAACGAAAAAATAAAGAAAAGTTTATGTCCTTATCCCTATTAATTGTATGAATGGTGCTGTATGATTCTCGGCTCCCAGGGTGTGACAACGAAAATTCCCTGTTTCGGCCGCGGAGTCGTTTGTGGGTTTTTAGTTATGTTTTATTGTTCATGTGTAACTTGGGAAAAAGATACTGTAAAATCATTTTCAAGTTCCAGAAACTACCAAAAATTAATGATGAGTTAGAGTTCTTTCGACAATGAGGGGGTATTTCTTGAAATTTTAGTCAGCAGAGTTTTTGCTGATCTAATACCAAAAAGTCGTTGACGGAATTAAGCGTGTTAGGTGCAAGTGGAGGGTTCATATCGAGCAGGGGGGTGCCGTGTGTGAATGATATATGTTATAAGAGGTTTTGTCCTGATATGATAAATAAATGCTACTCGAGAAGTCAATTATCAATTTAATGTCTCATCATAGTGTGTGTTAATTATTTGTTAATTATTATATTAGTTATTATATATTTTCGTCGAAATACCTAACCTGTAAAACCTCCCCTCGGAGGGTTGATACGTTGAGGTGGCGAATTATAGTCTTTGAGAACGTTGCTGCTCCAGTAAAACATGTCCACTGTGTTGAAGTCCTGTATCATCGATCTCTGTATATGTGGAAGTTGTTTTGTGGTAAAACCAAGTGAATTCATGACATAGATGTGATATATTTGATAGACATTTGAGAATAAGAACTTCCCACACTGTCGTTATAGATGTAAACCATATCTCAAAATACAACAGGTTCTACTCGTTATTTTAAATAATATAATACTCGAGCTTAGTATGGGTTGAGGTGTACTTGAAATCGCTTAACACAATCGGATAGACCTGCTCCATGGTGACTACTTAATGTAATGTTCTTGATCTACCAGGTGTCCACCACCCAACGTTTAAAATCCAGAGTTCGATCCTAGAAGCCCTTCAAGTAACCATTGTTATTTCCAAGTACATACGTAGGCAACGGTGGCTTTTCCAGCCAGAATGTTCGAGCGCCCGCGGAAGTCAGAATCACATTGGCTACACACTCCTTTGCCCATTAAAACACCACCCTCCCCAATTGCATAGGCTTGCCTCCGCATCATTCCCACCCCCACGATTTCCATGCCTCCTACTCCCAATGGGAAAATAATCCCCCGATCGCCGCGCACGTTTGAATGCTGTCCTCCCCAGGCAAGGGCATTTGTTGGCAGTTTTGCAAGTCAGCCGGTGAACGAGGGGAAGAGTCGGCTTGGAGCGAGAAGTTGTGACAGGCGGCCATTAAAAAGGGGAAACCTTTCCGCCAGAATTTTTACCCTTCCTAGTCCCTTGGATCACTGTAGACAGGTCCCGCGATGTACTGCTCGGATAGGAAAAAGAACGTGCCAGAAATTGGTTCTTAGCCAAACTGGGAGAGTCCCTGCAGCCTAATGGGCCAGAGGCTCCCCAGTCTAGTTACTTATACACTTTCCTTTGGGCGGCCCATATATCCCTCAAGAGTGCCTTTTGCCTCCTTCTCTTAACAGACACATCAATTGGTATTAAAAATGTCCTGTGGTAACATGAATCCAGGGGCCCCGCTTAACGTGCACAACAAAACATGCCTCTTTTCAACGTCATACGTTGCGTGCAGAAACTCCGTAACGAAACAACAAGTGAACTGTCGGGCCTAGCCTGTTTATTTCGCCACCCGCTCGCGTTCACCGAAGAAGCCAGATAATCGATCGATGTCGTCGCCTTTGGCGACGAAAAAAAGTTCTTATTTGCCCCCCCCTCAAAAATGTCCACGTAAGCTAGCGCCTGTATGCTGCATTGTGGTACACGGAGTGTTGACGGAAATTCCCTTGGTTCCCGCGCGAGTCGTTCTTTTTCTGGCCCCTTTTTTAAGGTTCATGCTTTCTGATGTGTTCATGTTGGTTAACTTGTGGGAAAGAATACTGTATCAATTCCAAGGTCCCAGCAAGCTAACCCAAAATTTGACTGAGTTAACGAGTTTCCTTTTCCGACCATTGAGCAGGGGGGTATCGTCTTGAATCTTTTTCGCCAAGTCGAAGTTTTTTCTGATTATTTAAATACCAACCGTCACCTTGCACGCCAGCTATTCACCTGGTTTGGGGGTGCTTCAGGTCTCATATCCGAGAGCGGGGCGAGCTGGCCCGTGCTGG
>NW_023339696.1:885880-888797 GCF_004916995.1 Morone saxatilis
TGCTGACAAAATGATATATGTTATAGAGGCTATTTGTCATGATATCGGACTTATCGGTATGACATAATAATTTCCTGTTTTTTATTATTTTTATTATTTATTAATTATCGTGCACCCCTAATCTAAATATGGGGTCATGGTCCAGAAAAGATTGAGAAACCCTGCAGTAACCCTGCAGTAATCCTGTAATCCTGCTTTAGCCTTTGCTTTGTTTGGAAGCATGTACAGTGTTTGTGCATGGCTCAGCCTCCATGGTGTCAAAACATAACTGTTTTGTTATAATTATGCAGATGGTTGGTGGTCATGCTAAATGTACCACTGTCAGGATATCATTGACTCAACAGTGTGTGTGTGCAGAAACAGGCTGTAATGTAGATAAATGGATAATCTTAACCACAATTCTGACATGTTTCTCTCCTGCTTCAGGTATTCGAGTGTTGGTGGACGCCCGAGAGAAGCTTCTCATCCCATGGGGCCAACCGTCGAACCAGCACCACGGACACACCATGATGGCGTTTGACACCCGGTCGGCGATGGCCCACGGTCACGGCATGGTGGAACAAAAGGTTTTCCAGCACTACCTGCCATCTATCCGGGCCCTGTGGGCCGACGAGGGCATCCAGAATGCCTATGACCGCCGGCGAGAGTTCCAGCTGGTGAGTGAGAGCATAACTGCAGACCAAGTGTGCTTATTGGATTTCTGGTGCAATCCTTGATGCTATATATGAGTTATAGGGGTTGGGGGCAGAGGTGTATGTATCTCTGACCCAAGTTTAAAATTGCCCTCCAACCTCTGTTTCAGTGTTTGTTGCAGAGTTTGACGTCCATAAGGCGGTTTGAGTGTACAGAAGAGCATTGACAGTAGCAGATAAAGACTCTTCCTCAGAGTGGATGGGGCAGAGCTGCAGCTGCTGAGTGCACACAGACAGACACAGACAAGCTAATGAAGGGCTGCTTTTCTCTCTGCCTCCCCACGCCCTTCCTTCCTCCATCTCACCCTCACTGCTCTCTCCACAAGTTTAGATTCTGGTCTAGCAGCGTCGTGCTCACAGGAAAATGATCTGTAAATGTCCTGTGGGGAAATCAGCTCACCAAGCGTCTGTTTGGAACGGCTGAGCTTCAAAGAGCGGTCACACACTGTGTGTTCTAATGTTACTCATTTTCTGATGATCTTGTCTATAAGCTGTCCTCTGGATGCCACTTCTGAGACCATGCATTCACAACAGGGTTGCTAATATTAATACATTCTTGACAGTACCGGTATAATTAATGTGCTGGATTACATGCTCTAGTTTAGCTTTCTCTGCTCGTCTCTGTTGTCTTTCAATATGTTGATATCTGGACAGCTTTGACTTGGAGAAAAAAGGATTCAACATCAGCTGGAAAAGCCCAAAAAACACAACTCACGATTTTTTTCACAGCAGGTGAGCCGCTTGCTGGGGAGGCTCATTGTTAATGACATAGCCTATCAAAACTATCTGAACCAACGTCACTGTTGCTTTACCTGGTCCCCGCTGGTAAAATGCGTCTGTGCCAGAGAGTGTGTGTGTGTCTCTGCAGAGCAGTGTGACAGTCAGTAGGCTGTACAGGATGGGCAGAACCAAGGGAGATGGTCCACCAGTTACTCAATTGCATATATTTGCACTGTGAGCGTTCTGACTGTCGCCAGAGCTGATCCCACCCATTCTAAGCAATGCTTTAAATTATACCAGAAGCAGAATTGCTGGTCTATTTTTGTTGTTAAGGTTGGACATTATTCACTATTGGACATGATTCAGAATAATAATGGTTAATGAAAATGTAGACGAGCAGAATATATTTTGAGGTCTGATCATTGTAACATTCCTCACACATTGCCTCCTGATTGTGACAGACTGGTGTCCAGCTGCATGTACAGTATATACTGTATTAGCTCTGTACATTTAGAGCAGGCATAGTGAGTTTGTTTTCCCACTCAGTAGTGGTGAGGGGGTGGTATCACATGAAAAAGTGACGTTGATGTAACTCACTTCCATATTGACAGGGAAGTGAGTTAGGGCCATGTGAAATACAACATTAAAGGAGATTAGAATTCAGAGGAAAAGTCACACTCTCTCTCTCTCTCTTTCTCTTTCTCTGTCTTTCTTTCTTTCTCTCAGGGGGAGTCAGTCAAGTATTTCCTGGACAATTTGGAAAAGCTTGGACAGTCGGTAAGTTCCACCCACGCTGCGGAGGCTCCACCAATCACAGATCCCCAGCAGGCAGGATGGTAGATGGCAGATGGGTGTGATAGCACTCAGCTAGTTCGTTGAAAAGAGAAGCGAAAGCGTAGTCTTCCTGTCCTCAGTCTCCACGCTGGCTTGTTACAGCGTACGCTTAGTATAACTGAGCTAAAACAAAAGTTTCCCTGCTTACTCAGTTCATCCCCCACCCAGGCTCCTATTGGCCAATCAATCAATCTTTTCTTAGAAACAAGGGAAATTACTCTTAAGAGAATCTGTGTGAATATACAGCAAGAAGTATCTGGGGAAGTGCTTTCTCATACTCTCAAATGACTTGCATGGACTGTGCATGAACATTGCTAAAAACTAAAGTTTATTTTTTATTATGAGGACATTATACTTCCCATTAAACTGCTAGCCGAGTGTAAAACCAGGCAGCGAGGAAGGGACTTGCTGCAGATATTAACTAGTATTTATATCACCTAATGGCACAAAGTGTGCTTTACACACACTTGACCTCCCTGTCCTGTACTGTCCAGAAACTCCTGTCCTGGAGTGTGCTTTACGCCCCTACCACCACGCAGCAATAGCGGTCCCATTGACTGGGAGGTTCTAGTGAACCAGGACCGGGACCTAACACAGCATCCAGGCACCATGGAGGCCAGTTTGACGACAGTGAATAGAGTACCATGGTGGTTTTTTTTGCCGGGTTTGGC
>NW_023339696.1:888897-894222 GCF_004916995.1 Morone saxatilis
CCTTTATATGATAGTGACAGCTGAAGACAGACAGGAAAGGGGGGCAGAGAGAGGGGATGACACGCAGCAAAGGGTCGCAGGTCGGATTCAAACCCTGGGCCGCTGCAGCAAGGACTCAGCCTTGGTACATGGGTCGGCAGCTCTACCAACTGAGCTAACCGGGCGCCCGTCTTAATGTTTCCTGTTTGCAATGAATGTTTCCCTATCCAGGTAACATAATACAGATATAGACCACATGTTATAACCAGGCTATGGCATTCTTTTTTTATCTTTCTTGTTTTGCTATGTCTTATATCTTATAGGATCGAAAACAAACCACAAGATCCTGCAAAAACTCCTGGAATGGGACAGAGACAGTCTTGAAAAGTATTCTGTTTGTTTTGGCTACACGCCCACTGTGTCAGTAGTAAGCAAACCAGCAGTAAGCAGCATGATCACAGTAAACTGAAAGGGGGCCATGGTCTGTTTGCTGCATTGCAAAGCTGCACACTGAGGTGAACAAGACTCTTCCTGCCAAATCGATCATCCCAAAAAATATTTAAGATGCATGGAGATCCAGGAGTTTCCAAAAATACAAGACGTGTCAGCCTGAGGTCTAACAGTCTCATTTCAAAGCTTGGAAAAAGGTCAAATGAAACGTTTGGTTAAACAATGATAGATGATGTGGTCCAGGTTGAAAATGGCCAAATTTATACTGAAGCCCTGTGGAATGTCACATCCAAGCCTGTAGATTGTATCTCTCCCCCAGAGACCAGGAAGGTAAGAAGTAAAACTGTAGGATTACCACCTTACAGTGTTCTGTGTTATACCACAAGTTATGAGGTGGCTCTGCCTTTCTTTGGTTGTCTCGGATTGTTCTTATTTTCTAAAAAGGTACCTGTTAATTCTGTCCGTCTGCCCCTGCCATGCACCCTAAGTTGAAAACAAAAGGGATAAAGCCAGCCTGTATGTCACTGATGAACCTGAGCAGCTGGTGTCTGCCGCCATTTTTGTGTACAGCTCATGTACAGTCCTCTGAACTCTTTCCCTAATGTCTAATGTATCAGTATGTATCTCTCACACATTTGTACGTATGACCGTGAGTGTTATTTTCTGTTTCTTTTCTCCTTTTTTTGGATGGTGTTTATTTAAAACAGAAGCAGGCGCTGGTCTGCTGGCCTGTCTCAATGTGTTTCTGGAGACAGTCCCATTACCCAGCTTCTTCCGGATGTGTTGAGACCCCGAACACCAAAGTCCTCTGTGCGCCCCGCAGATTACCGGCTCCACTGTTCCATGCTAACACTTCTATACATACGTATATAACACAAGTTTTAAAAAGTAATGCAATTGGTTTTATTGAGCTGTTATATCTTGCCGGTTATAAACCAGATTCACAGAAGAGGTTTTATAATCATGTGTTTGCATGGGAGCACAGACCTTGTACATACAGTACATCAGCATAGCCATATGAAGTAGTTTTAATTTACTCTTGTCTTTATAGATATGGTTGTATGCTCCAATGACAGTTAAGCCTCGGTCAGAACAACTTCCTCCTTTCCTGTACTGAGATTAGAAAGACAACCATATTTTGCATAACTGGCCTACAAAGATGGCATCAGTGAAAACTATGAACTATCTGGTTAGCACCAGAAACTTGAGAAAAGTTTTTGCTCATGTAATGACCTGACTACTGTCAGTCTCAGGCTCTTGATCAGTGTAATACCTGGATCCTTAAGTTACTGTACATATAAATTAAAATTCAGTGTTTTGTGTCTAGTTACAAGTTTTAGCTCCTCATAACTATAGTGTCATTTTAACTCATAGGTCTCTTTAATGGATCACGTAATTTAAGTAATTTTCATATTGGGTGAAAATGAATGAATAGCTAGTCAACTTACTGTATTTCAGCTATGGTTAAATGGTCTAATAGATTGCTAAAAGCAATTGATAAATCATTGAAATTGGTAGGTAAAGATTTCTGAAAATGATGAGTTGATTATTGAGTCTCTAACTATCTTTCTTGGCTCTGATTGGTTTCGTTCAGGCATTCACAGATTATCTGTCTTATGTTCTACTGTCAGGATATAGTGAAAGTTTCAGCAAATATGACAAAGTTATTTTTATAAAAATTACCTACTGCAGCTTTAACGTAATGGATAAACTGAAAATAGCAAAAATTATTGAATAATTTGTTTGAGTAGTTGAAAGCAAGCCTGGGTGGTTGTAATAGCTAAAAGTAATGGATAATTGGCTTAAATGTTTGGCTTCTAGAGCAAATTTAAACGTGTCCAAACTGACATAAACATTTACAGTTTAGCTGTATAAAGAAAATGTTATAATAAACATTCAGTTTAAAATCAGTTCAGATAAACATGTTTAGAACATGATGGGTGGTGCTGGATGAATCTGCGGGACACTTGACTTGCAGAGATTCCTGACACATTTTGATTTAGTTTAGTGTTCCCAGTAGCTGCATCAGCGCAGCACTTCCTGTACCCAAGACCTAACAAGGAGCCTGCTGTCTCTCAGTGTGTGTTAGCATGGAGCAGTAAAGTCACATGGCCCATTTTGGTGCTTGCGTGTTCCCGGCTCTAAAAAAGGAAGCTGACCAGCGGGACAGTCTACCAAAAGCTTGATGAATTCCTCAAACAGTGCAGCGCTAGTCAGCATGTTTCTGCCTCCATCAGTCTGTCTGCATCTGGATGAAGCATCCTCTGTCCGTCTGTGTGTGTGAGAGACACAAACACAGTGTTCAGTGCTCAGACAGCCCTTAAGTTAAAAGCCCAGCAGAGGCCTCTTTGTCTGGATTCAGACCGTTGTCATGTAATCGCTTCTGGCCAGAAGAAAGCCTTTTGTTACACACACATACACACCATGAAGTCATAGCAGAACAGGCCCGTACCGTGAGACAGCCTTTGTCCATGCTGAACAAACTTGGATTATTGGAGCACAGGCAGTATATAGTCACACAGGAGCGTGAGCAGTTGGGGGAGCGATGCTGCTGAGCCGTCTCCACTCTTTAATGGATCCTCTGTGACACAGAGGATCAAGCTCATCCATGTCCTCCCAAAGCACTTTTTCAACTCTCTTCCCTCATCATTCAACAGAAGAATCAGTTCTGAGATTTATCAGAATTCTAAATAAAAAGATACATCAATAGAAAAAAGCACAGGAGTTCATTTTAAACCTCTTGGAACAAAAACTCAAAGATAGGAAGAAAGCTCAAAGATAGGTTTACACACACCCCTTTCCACCAATGCCAACCTAGTGCCAGTTCGGCGTTAGTTAAACTTGAGAACCTTCTACAAACCAGTTTGCTTTTCCACGGACTAGAGATACCGTGGCCCCAACCCCGATCTCTACTGCGCACTCTGGCTCCGAATAGCAAAAGATGGCAGCAGCCATATCCGGGATATTTTGGCTTCATTTTTGTACAGTGGGAGGAAGTGGAGATGCAATGTCCATCTTTTATGTCAGTTAGCTATTGTTACTAGCTGTTGGTCAGCTTACATTACCCAAGTATGGCTACTGTATTTCTCACATCAGTGACGTTTGTAATATTAATGTTAGGTTTGATGTTTGTAACACTGACAGCTAACTAGCTTGCTCAATGTTATGTTTGTAACATTGATGTAAGAAATAAGTAGCTTGCTCAACAGCTAATAAATACATAGCTGGCTGGCCTTAAGGTGCCCCCAGCCCCTGTTTATTTTTTTTTATTTTTTTATTTTTAAAGCAGCACCAATGTGTTGGTGCCGCACTGGTGAAAAGCTAGTTTGAGATAAGGCACTGGCTTCGAACTGGCCCTCCTGCTGCCTTGGTGGAAACGGAGTCACAGCCTATACTCTGTTTATACTATTTGGAGTCTGTTCGAAGGGCATGTTCCCCATAGTGGCCCTGTGGACAGTCCGCGCGATCACAACAAATTGCAGATACGTGTTGCCTACGTGTACGCCCTGTTATGAAGGAATTTACGTCACCTGGACCCTCCCACCCTAATTCCTGCTTAAGTCAGAACCTCAGAATGTTTTAAAAGTCTCAGACCTCATTTTCATGTAGCCCTCATGCTCCTTTGGCTTTTTTTATGTTTCACCGCTCTGTATGTGGGTCAGTGCAGTCACATGTTCACGCTTTGCCCTCTAGCACCCACATGGATTGGTCCAATCTAGTGCTTGTGTTCAGTGCTATCACTTCTCTGGGATCTGAGGGTGTTGTTTCTTTCTGATCTGGAACAGGGAAGAACTTGTTCGTTTTCTGTTCCTGAACGGGACGGTTCATCCACCGGGGGCAGTGTTACACGTGAAGAACCAGACTGCCTTTGACTTCGCCTTCTAACATTTCCGTAATACTGGTTTTGTACACTGCACCTTGTGTTCTGTGAATCTAACATTAATGTTGTGACTGTAACATTATGAATCAAATGTTCAGATAGTGTTTTTCTTGAGTGTTTGGTTGTATGTACCAGTGAGAGGAAATTAGTGTCACCTTACATAGTCCAAACTATGCAACATCACCGCTTCACAGCCACGACTTGGTATTATGTTGTGTCAAAAATATTCATGATCGGACTGACTGCTGATTCTCTTAATGCCCATGTCTTAGAAACCTGTCTTTAATCAAATGATCTGCCAAATGTACTGATGTTTAGTGCCTCCTTCTCCAATCTCTGCCTTTACTGTCCAATCATGTTAACGAGGGTTTTATGCTCGGTAGGTTTTTTTTTAAATGCCACACGAGCAGTTTGATGTCCAACCAAATAACTCTTCCCAGTTTTGTTATTTTCAGATAGACAAGCTTTCAATGTACAGTCTAACTTATGCTGTCTTACCCTTCTACTCTCCTAAATAAATCCAACAGTTTTTTAAAAAGTGTGTGTGCACTCACTGAACCTCTTCTCTGCAGAGAATTCATACAAACTTGTTGAACTACTTTCCATCAAGTGTGAACCTATCGTGACATCACCCATTGGTTTGTGGAGTACATTTTGAAGCCTTGAGTTTGCCGTTTTGGTCGTTGCCATGACAGTTTGTCGGAGCCAGCGAAGGAGATGACGTACTGTGAGTTGAGCTGCTCTCATTAACAGCTATTTTACTCTAAATGGGACCATCATTTACTAAATGAACATCATGCTGTATGGAAGAAGACTAGAGATTGAGACCATAAACTCAATAGGAAACTGTTTACTGAGCTCATAAATCAATAACGATAATATAACCATAAATCAGTGCATCCCTAATTTTTATCATTGATTTTGTTTCTTTATTTGTTTGTAAACTATCCAATCCAATCCAACTTTATTTGTTAAGCACTTTAAAACAACCAAAGTTGACCAAAGTGCTGTACAGA
>NW_023339696.1:894322-897517 GCF_004916995.1 Morone saxatilis
AAAATTGAATTGAATTGAATGAACCGAGAGTTGAGATTTGCAACTAGACCGCTACATGTCACTAAATCCTACACACGAGACCTTCAAGTATATTTTGATACTTTTGTACTTTTTTTGAAGACTTTTACTTGTAACAGAGTATTTTTACACTAGTAGGGCTGCAACTAACGATTATATTCATTACTGAATAATCTGTTGATCATTTTCTCAATTATTTGGTATTTGATCAGTGTTTCCTAAAGCCCAAGGTGACGTCCATCACAACTCAAAGATATTCAGTTTACTGCCATAGAGGACTAAAGAAAGCGAACATTTTGAAAATGACTCAAAACGATTGATCGATTATCAAAATAGTTGGAGATTAATTTAATAGTTGACTAACTGTTGCAGCTTTATACTGTAGTAATGCTCCTTTTACTCAAGTAAAACATCTGGGTACTTCTTCCACCACTGACCGTCTCTGGTTCCACACTTTACTGAGTTAGCCACTGAAGAGGAACATAAATCACTGTAAACTAAGTTCTTCCATTGAATCATGATTGCTTTTCAATTTGTATGCTGTTACTTATAACGAGGTGATTACAGTGAGTCAGCAGGATCATGACAACGTGATAAACCACATACAGCCGATGCTTTGAAACCAAAGCAGTGCAAAATAAAGGAAAGTCTCTGAGGCTTGTGCAGTGAAACGTCCAGTGGAGTCACAGAGTACTGGATCCGTGTACAGACACTGAGCTGGAGATCACTGTGCAGTATTGCTTCAGTTACCACAGTGGTATAAATTCACTATCAATAGCATGAATGTGTGTAAGAGCATCAGATAGGATGCTGCGCTTTCTAGTCCAGCTTTAGCAGCAGTGGAATCATTCTCTGTGCGTCTGAGAAGTGCAGGTAGATTGTCTGCTCTTTGCTTTTGGAGGGGAATGACAGTTTAAAGCTGCAAGAGGTGTGTGTTCCACTCCTGCTTCAGACGTAATGTGGGCAGTGGACTTCAAGGCTGTCAGAGTGTGAAAGACTGACACCTGAGATCTGGATCCAGCAGCTGCGTTCAGTTGCTGTATTTGTTGTTGGCTCTGGCGGTGCAGTCGTCGGTGTAAGGTGATGAAGTCAGCTTCATATTAAGGAGGCAGCGTCCCGATCTACAGCCTGTCTGATGGGACTGTCCTCCAGGGCCAAGTCCACCTCCAAAAAGTCCATCTGGCCACTGTCCTGAGACGTTTTCTCCTCTTCCTCCGTGCTCCTGCTTTCCTCTTTGTTCCCACTCTGCTTTTGGCACATGCCGGACTTGGCCGGGCCGACCAGAGCCAGGCAGATGGCACTAAAGCCCATGCCCACCGCACAGGAGTAGAAGGCGGCACCATAGTTGTTGGTGGCATCCACCAACACACCTGGAAGGACAGATAAGAGCAGTTAGAATCTACAGGCAGGAGAACTGATGAACGCAGTCATACACAGTAAAGGCTCTCGTACCTCCTAGCGGCGGCCCTGCCAGCCCAGCGAAGCTCTGGATGAAGACGTACACTCCCACAGATGACGGCATCTTCTGGATGCCCACCACGTCCTCCTCGGCCAGCATTGGGATGTGAGTGGAGCCGACGGTGCCCATGAAGTAGCCGTAGAGGGCGCAGCAGACCACTAGGCCCCAGAACTCCCACACAAGAGCAAAGGCCACCAGGACCAGGCACAGCAGGAGCACACAGCCCAGCAGCACCAGGGTCTTCCTGCAGCGGACTTTGCTCAGCACCACCCCGATGGACAGTCGGCCCAAGATCTCGGCCACAGCCATCACAGAGAGCATATAGGAGGCCATGCTGGGCTCCACGCCCCGGCTCTTGCTCAGCTCGATGACGTAGAGCTGCGGGGCGAAGAAACCCAGCGTGGCGAACAAGCCAAACAGGGAGTACCAGATGAAGGCAGGGTCTTTAAGCACAGAGAAGTCCAGGAGTTTGGGGCTGGAGGGCTGGAGAGGACCCGCCTCTGCAGTTGCTAGTTCGCCCTCATCCTTTTTCGTGACCTCTTTGTCCTGCATCGCCCACTCCATCAGAACCTGGCTTTCAGCCCCTGCTGTCCGCAGGTCTACGTTGGAAGCAGAGAGGGAGGTGACACCTGAGTCCTCTGACCCCTGTGACACTCCTGAACTGATGGAGGTTCTGGTTTGTTCGTTTTCTAGCTGATACACAGCCTGCAGCTGGTTCAAAGAGAGAGGCTCTTTGTCTGACTCACTGTCCTCCTTCACAGGCTCTGGCTTAATGATGATTGGACGAAGGAGAAGCCCACAACCAATCACAGAAAGCTGAAAGATGCCAAGGATAACCAGACAGTAGCGCCAGCCAATGTGCTCCTTCAGTGCAGTGAAGGCTGTGGACAGAGGACATCATAGCTTATTGTTATTAATATACACTCATCGTCCACTTACTAGATTTTTTTTTCGTTTTCAACCGCATCCTACTGTCTTCCTCAGTGGACAGACTTTGCTCCGTTGTCATCATACACTACACTACTAAACCACTAGTCTGCACAGTGACCAGTAGTCAACTACTCCAAAGTAATGAATGTGCCTGTATACATTCTGATACATTCCACCAGGTGTGGCACTGTTGCATTTTATTGCCTTATATGTGCTAAACAAACAAAACATCTACTGTTTATACTAATACAACACGTCCTGCATGTGTCAAATGTGTTTGGATGTGAGGCCCATGGTAGGCTTTCGCAGTAAAACCATCAGTAAGTGTTGTTTGCTAGTACGTGTTGCTAGCAAGGTTAACTGATCTAGCTTGACTCACTCTACTACAAATTTACAGTTTATCTTCAGAGTACAGATTATTATTACAACTCTGATATAGCATGATGAAAGAGAGCAGATCAGAAAATGAGTAAAAAGTACAACATCCATCTGAACAATGTACTTAGAGTTATAATCCTTCAAAACAGATTTGGTTAATATTTATGTTACTATAATATATTATTATTTTTTCACCAATAGCCAGTCAATGTATTTAAGCTACATAAGTACCCCTCTATTTAGTAGCTTTTGTAGTGACAGGGTCCACCACTTCCATGCTGGGTTGAAATTGCCAGGATTAACAGGAAACAATACAGCATGAACCAATCCAGTGTTACTGTTTGTAATTTGATCTCAGTGATATCAGCCACACTGATTAGAGCCCAACCAATAAGTTAAATATTCTTTAA
>NW_023339696.1:897617-901510 GCF_004916995.1 Morone saxatilis
TGTTTAATGTTCTTCTTATGTTATTAGCTCCTTGTCGGCCAGGGATGAAGCCTGTCTGGTCTGGATTAATCAATTTTGCTATAATTTTTTGCATTCTTTTCGCCAGGATATAGGTTAGCAGCTTTTGGTCGTTACATAGCAAACTAATGGGTCTATACCCTTCACAAAATGTCGGGTCCTTACCCTCCTTATGGATCACTGATATAATAGCTTCTGACTATGTATTTGGTGGGTTTCCTCTAGCAAGAACATAATTAAAAACTTTAGTTAGTATAGATACTAAGTCATCTATGAAGCATTTATAAAACTCTCCAGAGAGTCCGTCTGTCCCTGGAGATTTGTTGTTTTTTAGTTTTTTTTATGACTTCCCGTATTTCAGTTTCTGTAATATCTGATATAATTTGTAATGCTTCATCTTCTGACAGTGAGAGAAGATACAGACTGGAAAGAAAGGCCTCAGGATTGTCATTTTTAGTTTTTGATCTAGTCTCTTCACATAGCTTTTCATAGAATGTTGCAAAAGCATCTGCTATTTCTTTAGGGTGTGAAACTGGGGTGTACAATCTTAGGAACCACACGACTAGCCTGGGATTTACGAAGTTGAAAAGCTAGCAAGCGGCTTGCTCTGTTCCCCATCTCATAATGTCGTTGTTTGGAAAATCTTAAGGCTCCTTCTGCTTTGTATGTGAGGAGCTTGTCCAAAGCCTTCCTGTTTTCTTTTAATTCTAACAAAGTATTATGTGTTCCTGTAGTTTTGTGTTCTGATTCTAACTGCTTTATTTTATTTTCTAATTTAGTTTGTTCTTCCAGTTGTATTTTCTTTAATCTAGATGCAATTTGAATCATCTTTCCCCTTATAACTGCTTTAGCTCCCCCCCATAAAATTGATGGGGACACCTGTCCATTATCATTTGTCTCGAAATATTTTTTTTAAATTTTTGTTTTAAGGTATGGGTCAATAACGAGACATTCAGTCTCCAGTATCTGAATAAATTTTCTTTGTCTAAATCTATATTTAAAGTTACAGGAGCATGATCACTCAGAGTTATTGGTTCTATATGGCAATCTGTTACGTTATACATATGCTGTTGAGATAAACAGAAGAAATCGATTCTGGAATAACTGTTATGTACATTAGAGAAAAAACTAAAGTATTTTCCTGAAGGGTTTCTAGATCTCCAAGGGTCAATAAGTCCTAATTCTGAAATCATACTATTAAGTGTTTTGGTTTTTATAGTTTGGGGTCCTCCCTCTGCTGGCATTCTATCTAGCCTTCCATCCTGTACAGCATTGAAATCTCCCCCGACTATCATGATGCCCTTAGCATTATCCGCAATAACATTTGCAATTTCCTTAAAGAAATTCTAGTCCAGTTCATTTGGGGCATACAGGTTGAAAATAGACATCTCCACCTCTCCTCTTGCACCTACAACCATAATAAACCTCCCTAGTTTATCCTGAATAACGTTTTCAGAGGTGAAGGCTGTTAATTAAGATTGCAACTCCCCTTTTTTTTACCAAACGATGAATTGAATACTTGACTCACCCATTCCCTTTTTATTTTTTTATGTTCCCCTTCTGGTAAATGGGTTTCTTGTAATAAGGCAATTGAAAAATGCTATTTTTTTAACTGACTATATATTTTTTTCCTTTTAATGGGATGATTCAGTCCATAGACATTATACGTAATTATGGTCAAATTGTTCATGTATGTATAGCAAAAGTGTTCATTTTATCCTCAATTACTGTTTTCCACCCAGACCTCAGTTTCAGCATAATGCACCTGTTAAGTACCTGAGACATAACATATGACTGCACATCTGTTACTGTGATATGAACATGCTTTGAACGTGATGAACAGAAAAAACTTGTATATAGAAATAAATGAGAACTAACTTCCAAAAACCCAGCTGGTTGCACAAACATCCTGCTAACCAGCTTCTGTAAAGACGGAGAGTTGTGACTAAAATCTCTCCGGGGGAAGACACTTAGTGCTACTGTGACTATCTACAGATCGCCTGTGAGTGAAATTTAAAAAAAAAAAAATACCTTTCACCCTCTGAGGGAGAAACCTTGTTATTTTTCACTTTTTTTTTCTTTCCTTTTATGTAAACCAGCCAAGTTGGACTAAGCACCAAGCAAGGAAACCTGTAGGCCTGGTCTATTGGCAGCGCTATTTAGCAGTTTATTATCAGTCTATTAACCTCTCAAAGTTGTTTGCTATTCAATCTTCACCTTGAACAAAAGTCTGCAAGTCCGCGTTGGTCATCAGTAAAAGTCCCGCTCTGTTTGATGCCGATGTCGTGACCAGGGGATTGTGCAGCAGCTCCTTCTGGACATCCTCCCGCTCATCCACCTTGGCATTAATTCCCATCTTCATGAGTATTGGGGCTGCCTCCGAAAGGGTCGTAAAGCCACTTTTTATAGCTTCAAATTACTAATTAAAAACCACTCTTAAAACCACACATAAGAACTACCTAAACTGACAGAAACCATCTTTGGGAAAAATTAGTTTGACTTTAACATTAAGCGCGGGATTATGACCTAGCTTCCTGTTTGGGGGCGTTTTCAAAAACCCTTTGAGAAGCTACAAGAACCTAATTCTGTAATTTTTAAAGATACACTCCCAGACTTTGTGATACCACCAAGAAGCGCCCAAACACAAAATCAGCATACATGGAATGTCCAAATGCATACAGTAAGTCACAAGAGACCCTGCTTCATGTTACTCAAATCTGCAACAAGGAACTATAAGCTCACTGTCAGGACACACCAGAAATATGATCTTTGCATGTTATAATGAAGTGAGCAGTAGTGTTTCATGTCACACTGAGCAGCACTGCTGCTGTGCGTTTCCTTTGTGGTATTAATTGACAGTGGAGATGTTGTTGTGACGTACAGTATGGTCCTATAATGAGTGAGATTTCACTGATGACTGACCTGATGTGTGCTGTGTGTTGCAGAGGCTCATGGTGTGCCTTGAAGAGTCCATCTATATCCACAACATCAAAGACATGAAGCTGCTGAAGACTCTTCTCAACACTCCATCTAACCCCTCAGGTAAGACATTCATAGCAAGAGAGTGGAACCGCCCTTTGGTGTATAGCTTTTAAAGCAGCCATCATCAACGTTACATGATGTTAAAAATGGATCACATGAGTACTTGTACATGCAAAGGGTTGCTGGTAGTGATGAACCCACAGAACATTATCACCCGGCTCTGCAAGTTCCCTGAGCTCTGTAGAGTTAAATAATGTCCTTTAAAGCTTCAATAGGTGATTTTTATAAAAATATCTTTCTGTCATATATGCTGAAACTTTCACTATATCCTGACAGTAGGACATGAGACTAAAATCAGGTTCCTCTGGCTCCTCCTAGTGCTCCTAGGACATGGTATTTGCAAGAATCCACCGGCCTCAGTCAAAGCAACGAATCAGAGCAAGAGTCTTAGTCTTTTGCCCACCAAGTAATGTTACCCTGGCAGACAGTACTCACATTTACCATGAAGCACTATTCAGGCTGAACTTGACATTTATTCTTTCTCTCCTCTCACAGGTCTCTGTGCCCTTTCAACCAACCATTCCAACTCGTACCTGGCATACCCCGGCAGTGCCACCATTGGGGAGATCATAGTGTATGATGCCAACAACTTGGTAAGAAATATGTCATCACAGAACACCTCAAATATTATGCTACAATCTGTGATCCTCTGTGGTTTAAAATGGAGCCAGCTGATTATTACATTGTTTATTGTATTTCATTCAGTGTCCATATGCTTGGCATATACAGCAGCGGCCCAGGTTCGAGTCCGACCTGCGGCCCTTTGCTGCATGTCACCCCCTCTCTCTCTGCCCCCCTTTCCTGTATCTCTCCAGCTATCTCTGTCAAATAAA
>NW_023339696.1:901610-916856 GCF_004916995.1 Morone saxatilis
ACAGGATTAAATAAACTAATATAATAAATAAATAAACAATCCGACTTCACAGGCAGATTTAATGTCTACATTTTAAACAGTCTTGCTGGAAGTACTGCAACTGCCAAAATCAAAAATAAATTAAGTAAAGGTAAATAAATGCAATAATACACAAAAAAATCAAATAAAAAAATTTATGTAATATGGAGTGAAGCCTGCGAGTAGTTCAGGCAGGTCAACTCGAGCTGCGTTGATTAACACCATGATATGCCCTTATTCCATAATCACTAACCAAGCGCTCCCTTCCAATCTGCGGTCTATTTAAACTGCACCAATTTCCCGGCTCTCCCTCTGCTCTGTCAATGCGGCTGTTGGTACAGCCCACACCACCCCAGCTTAACCTGTAGCTCCGACTGGGGTTATGTAATTTGCTCATTCACTCCCAGTATCTCATGTAAACATAACATATCTGTGGGGAGTGATGAGCCTAGATGCCAAAATCTAAATATGCTATACTGCTTAAACATTTCCAACATGAGTTGGCTGACTGAAATATACATAATACAAATACATATAATTATTACATGTAGGCAATAATTATAAAATGTGAATTTTTCAAATGTTGCATTTAAGTGTCTTTCTTACTGAATCACATAATGATGGTGCAACGCTGTATTGTAGCTTTTCCTTTTTTCTGCAAAAAATGCTTTGCTTTGGTCCGGGGTACTTGGCTAAAAACATATTTCAATGAACATTAATGAAAAATGTATTTGAGACAGCAGGATTCAAAATACTACTTTACAGTGTGTCTGTTCATGGTAATGAAGGAACAATTTAACAGTGTAGCGGCTGTGGCTCAGAGGTAGAGCGGGTTGCCTGCTAATCGGAAGGTTGTTGGTTCGATCCCCGTCTCCCCTCTCGTTGCATGTCAAAGTGTCCTTGAGCAAGAACCCCAAATTGCATTCACACATTAGTTTCTGTTCAGTTGCATGGCAGCCACTGCCATCAGTATATGAATGTGTGTGAATGGGGTGGAGTGTGGCATGTAGTGTACAGTGCATTGAGTGAGTGATCAAAAGACTAGAAAGGCGCTATATAAGTACAGTCCATTTACCATTTAGCTCATTGGACAACAGTGAAGCTCTCTGGCACAAAGAAAGAAGATATATTAGGCTTTAATACACACAGAATACTTGTTAGTAGATACATTCATTTTAGAATTTCTAGATTTGACTTACTTTCTTTGTGGAAATAACCACATTGCAGCAAGATGGAACTGCAGCTAGTCTGACGATATCAGTGTGGAATAACTCTTTCTGTATCATACTCTTGGTTGTTTCAGAACACAGTGACAATGATCCCGGCTCATGACAGTCCTCTGGCAGCTCTCACCTTCAACACCTCGGCCACCAAACTCGCCAGCGCCTCAGAGAGGGTAAGGAACAGTCTCAGACCCCCTCAGATAGACAAACTGTACATTTAGCTCCAAAGAGTGGAAGTCCATCCAACACTTGGTGGTCCTGGTGTGTATGTTCATGGTCTCCAGAGAATGAATCCAGAAGCCATTAGTGTTTCTCTGACGAGCACTCTTATCCATGGCCAGGGAGCTCAAAAGCAAACTCCATTGAATTTGCTCTGGATTTTCAAGGTCCCCTAGGATAAAGTCTAATATGAGTTGTGATTTCTGTGACTCACAAATCCTTCACAAACAAACAAAATTAGCTAACATTAACTAGCACACCTAGTTAGTAACGTAAAAATTCATCATCATGCTCACCAGTTATCCCAAGTTCTGAAATAAAATAAACTTGGAAGGCTCTGAGTATCCCTGGACCATGAGCACTGGAAGTAGGGGTGCAGCAATCTGGCATATGTTGCTGGTATTTATGGCAAGAAAAGAGGTTCTGCCTTGTTTTTTATTAGTTTTATCTGTTAAAAGGTTGTGAAAATTGTGTTAAATTTTATTAATTACCATTAAATAGACCATTATCCTGATCATTCAAATGAATGCACACACCATGAATGTCATGCACTTAGCATTTAGCATGACGTCATTATATATAGACACACTTTCTCTGAGCCCCCCAACCCTGACTTCCAGCTGACCTTGGGTGACCTTTCAACCTGATGTTGTCCTTGTATGGAAAAGGTGCAGCAATTCCTGATTGGTTAATTCTTGTCACAACCTGTGGTAAAGTTGCTGAATTTAACAAGTTAGATTTTTTTTTAGTTGAGCTTACCTGGTGGAGCTGGCCATGGTTGTACCAAGGTTGAGTCCTTGCTTCAGTGGCCATAGGTTCCAGTACAACCTGGGGCCCTTTGCTGCATGTCATCCCCTCTCTCTCCCCATTTCTTGTCCATCTTAAAAACTTAGAACCAAAAGATCTATTAATGTCCCAAATAAGGTCATGACTTCCAAAACTAAATGTGTTTAGATCCAGTTGGACATTAATTGAAAACAAGGAACTAAGCCTACCTATTCTATTCTATGCCACCCACACCTTCACACCGTACTACCCTCTCTCTCTCTTCTCTCTCCTCTCTCTCTCTTCTCTCTCTTCTCTCTCTAATCTTGGTCGGGGGGAGGCAGGCGGCCAATCACCCTAGAGCTGGGGGTTCTGTCCAAGTTTTCTGCATCTTAAAAGGAAGTTTTTCGCTTGCTGCCCGTCTCCAAGTCTGTCATTGGTTGGGGAACTTTTGGCGTCTTTTTATTAAGGGACGTTCCCGGTCTAGAACCTACTCTATTTAAAAAGTGTTCTGAGATAACTTCTGTTATAAATTGCCACTATACAAATAAAACTGAATTGAACTGAATTGAATACCACTTGTAGTCAAGCATTCTAAGGATGAGGCAGTCTATATGTCTGTTAGATTTGTCTCAACCTTGGTCTTCTGTTACAAAGTGGAACTACGATATGCTGATGCTAAGTGTTCAACCTTATGAGCAGCTCTGCCTAGTCAGCCAAACAGTCAGGGAGGGAACATGATTTAACTACTTGCCGAGATGGTAGTGACCTGTGACCTCCTTTAGGTTGTCAGATGAGCTCACAGGGGCATGGGAAGCACTACACCACCACTGTACACCACCACTGTACACCACCAAGATCCTAACAGAAATATTTCTATAATTGTTTTTGCATGTGAAGGGAGTCATTGTAAAGTCTGTCTGTCTGTCTTTACAGGGCACCGTCATCCGAGTGTTCTCCATCCCTGAGGGCCAGCGTCTGTTTGAGTTCCGCAGAGGCATGAAGAGGTCAAAGTTCAAACACATCGTATAAGATCGTATTTCCATAAAAGAAATACACAGTCCAATATATGAGACCTAAACCTCACTAAAGAACTTAGATGAGCCTATGTTTTGGGGTCGTTCATGGGTTCCCTAGAAAAAGGGAAATACTTTAAATGTACTATTATTTCATTGACTAGAAGTTATCCCAATGAGATAATAGATTTCACATCCTTCATTGTTAATCTGCCAATCTACAGTACAGATCAGATTTATCAAATACGAGTCTGCAGCCCTATGTGTATCAGGTCCTTGACACCAAAAAGGTTGAGAACCACTGACCCAGATCATGATATCAAATACATATGGAGTCATTTCTGCAGGCACATTGGCAGGCATGCACTAATGCGTCAAACAACATTATTACACACTGATGACTGATTCATAGCTATTAAATTGCACTTTATCTGTGTTGGATGACATCCTCAAGAGATGAGCAGACTGGTTTCAGCAAATAGCCTTCTAAAAGTCGAAGTTAAGTGTTTTTGCTTGTTTTTGTGTGTTTATGTTTGTCTGTCTATCTGCAGGTACGTCAACATAAGCTCTTTATCCTTCAGCCCTGATGGCCAGTTCCTCTGTGCATCCAGCAACACAGAGACGGTGCATATCTTTAAACTGGAGCAACTGGGACCAAGGTAGATACACACACACACACACACACACACACACATTAAAAACACGACGAGTTCATTTAACCATTTGACAAGAACCTGCAAACCTATTCCCTGTTGGGTGCTATATTTAAAGCTCCTACAAGGATTTTTTATTCAGCACCTGTGGACAAAAGCAGTAGTGTTTCTACTGCCTTGTTTCATTGGTTTCAAGGAGAATCCGACCCACGCAAGCATTAACTATATAGAAATGTCTAATCTTCTCACTGATGGTCTTGTTTGTTTCTGGATGGACCTGTAAATGCTTAATGGACCTGTACTTGTATAGTGCCTTTCTAGTCTTCTGCCTAGCTTTTACACTACATGCCACATTCGCCCTTTCACACACACAGCGATGGCAAAGCCCATCAAACAGAAACTAATGCATTCATACACATTCACACACCAGAGCAATTTGGGGTTCAGTGTCTTGCTCAAGGATACTTCGACATGTGGAGCCGGGGATCGAACCAACAACCTTCCGATTAGGGGACGACCTGCTCTGCCTCTTCGCCACAGCCGTCATATATACCCCTTTTCTACCAAGACTGTGAGGGCTGATTCGGAGCTGGTGCCTAATCTCGAACTTATCCTTTGCATTACAAAAAAACAGCTCTTGGCAAGGACAGGTTCACTTCGCTGGAGGTGGGAGCACCTTCTGGCCAGCCAGCTATATATTTATTTGCTGTGTAACACATACATGTTCTGAACGTAGCATTAAGCTAGCTAGCTGTTAGTGAGCTAACATTACCAAAACAACTATAGCTACTAGTTTCTTACAAAAAAAAGTTTTGTTCAAAACTTTAATCTTACTTTTGAGGTTGGTAACATTGAGAAATTAGTAGCAATGCTTGCTTGGGTAATGTTAGCTTACCAACAGTTAGCTAGCTAACCAGCTAGCACAACTGTGGTAACAATAGAAAATATTAAATTGAGGCAGATTCGCTATGAAAACTATAAGTTATTACAACCTAATTTTTTTGTATGTCTGGCCTCTGGTTCTATCAGTTTTGATAACTTTGTACTCACCAAAGTATAAACCAAGTTGTAGGAAGAACCCATTCTAAAGAAGGCTTGTTGCCTTGTCTGTAGTGGAGGGGACGAGGCTGCTACCTGGACATCCTACGTGGGCAAGATGTTCACAGCAGCCAGCAGCTACTTCCCTGCTCAGGTATCCGGCATGATGAGCCAGGACCGCGCCTTCGCCACTGTTCACCTCCTCACGTCCGGCCAGAAGAACGTCTGCACCCTGGCTATGTGAGCTTTTTCTGTGGTCTTTAGGAATCAGGGGTCGTGCCTTTATATTACAGTCATTAAGTCAGTAATTCTGTGTGTTTTTAGACCTTTAGAAGAGATTGTGAGCAGTTTGAGACTCTCATTTTTGGGTTGGACCAAAGTGAATGGCTCTGACTTTTCAGGATCCAGAAGCTTCCGCGGCTGCTGGTGGCCACCGCTGACGGCCAGCTTTTCATCTACAACGTGGATCCACTAGATGGAGGCGAGTGTATGTTGTCCCACAAGCACAGGTGAGGCTACCGCTAATTTCACAGGGGTGGGGTGGATTTTAAGCATTAGATGGCACTCTGATTTGAAAATTGCCTCCATTTTTTGGTGTCAAGCAAGATGGGCACTCATGTTGTTCGCATTAACACCATACGATACCTGTCAATGACAGGTTTGCACACAGATTTAGTCATGTCTATTACCATTTCCTGGTAATGTGTAAAACTCAAAGGGTTTCCATACTTTGGATTTAAAAGGTGAGGGGGCAGGTCGTATCCCTGTGGCTCCCGGGCCGTTGGCCATTTTTTGCTTTCACGCATCCACTTTGTTTTTTTTTAAACGGATATGACGTCACGTAGTAACTTTTTTTTTTGGTGGGGGGCAATCAAAGCTTTACTCCTGAACTGCTGAACTGAAACCAGTTTTATCTCTTCATCATACACTGGCAGCTCTGGCAACACTGTGATGGATTAGAGAGAGTTGTATAGTTGCAGGTCAAGAGTAAAGTTTATTTACTGCCTTTTCTCTTCTGGTCTTGCTTTCTTCCTACTCTTCCTTTCTTAGGCTTTTTGGTGTTGATGATGACCATGTTGAAGAAACAGAGTCAGAGGGGTCAGAGGTCACAGGGCCAGCACAGGCTTGTCCATCCTATGCTGCAACCGCTGCCTTACCAGCCTCTGGTCCCGTCACTGCAACTCTCACTGGTTAGTAGTCGCAGACGTCTATGTGGCTTTTTATTTTACTCTTTATGACTGCAATAGCTTAATTCAAGGAGGATTGCAATTTTTGTGCTGAACAACATAGACCTGATGCTTCTTATATTGAGTCTAATCACCCTCAGGTCAGTTTGGACTGTCTGAATGTCCTTGGGCCTGTTTCAGATTGGGTCAGTTGATTTATGCATGATTTATGGGATTGGGTAGGTTTGAACCCATGAAGACCACTACCAGTCAATGTTCATTGGTGTGTCTTGACATGAAATAGTAGGGTGTTACCAGTGATACTAATTAAGGTTCTATTCCATTAAGGTCAAACAGAGTTAGGGTGCTGCCACTATGCATGTTGGCTCACTGAAAAGGCTCAGCTACACTAAATGGAACGGAACCTGTATTAGTATCTACTATTTCATGTCAAAATGGCTGCGGTGAGAAAGGTCTATTGTTCTATAAAGCAATCCATCTACCCACCAAATCTGTGGGGCTTTTGGGGCTTTTCACATTGCACATTTACCTCGGAAGTGTGAAGTCGGAACTGGGAATGACATCACACCCAAGTTGACTGCGTTCCAGTACAACAAGTCAGAAAACCAGGCTCTAGCCATTAGTTAGCCATTAGCCATTTTAGAAATACCAGTTGACAAAGACAAAGAAGTGCTAATAAACAGTATATAAGTACAGTTTTCACTTAGGTGATTTGCGGAGGAGCTTTGACAACTTAATGTAATGGACAACCCGACAATCAGGCCCACTGTAAGGAGCTGTTGTCCATGCTCTAATAAACGGCCGGCCTCCTTCTCCTGTTTCTACCCAGGCTACTCTGAGGACGGCGGGGCAAAGAAAGGCGAAGTCATTCCAGAACATGAGTTTGCTGCTGGACCTGTATGCCTGGACGACGAGAACGAGTTTCCTCCTGTGAGCATCCAGAAGTGCTAACTGTCAGCAATAGCTAGCTCTCCTACGACAACTTATAGGCATGATAACGGAAAGACAACAGTTAAGACTGCTTTCCCCAATATAAGCATTGGTTTGACCATCAAATACCAGCAGATTCCACATTAGCAATACATTGTCCAGTTTTTTTATATCCACCTAGCTAAAACTAACGACGTCTGATACAACAGTCCGCCTTAATTTAGGTTCTGAATGTTCAGTTTTGTTGAAACCACTTCAGAGAGGGGTCGATTCAACTGTATGATAATTTTGGAGGCTGCAGCTTATGCTGCTGTTTAACTGTGTTGCGTTATACTGACAGCTGTTTTGAATATGACCATAGTGCCCGTGAAACTTACCATTCCAAATAAGTACAAATAGTTGAAAATGCAAAAAAGGTGACCTCCTCATCCTCAGAATAATCACTGACTTTGACTTGCCCCTTTCAGACATGCACCTCACAACAGCCACAACAACAATCTGACAAGGTCAGATCACATTTGTCACTTTCAACATTTTCAGTTATAAAATCCAAAACGTTTTACATACAGTATGTAAGCAAATAGGAATTAAGTCCAAACTTAACATGTTGTCATTCCGTACTTACGTTATAGTGAAATTCCGATACGGTATCAACTTGGGTTATTTACTCTCATAATGTAGCTGACAACTTTACACTCGCCACCTCCTTGTAGAGATTCAGGAAATGACTCATCTGGCATCAAACATGTATAGGTATGTGTAGCACATACATCTTACAAATTTATTTTGGGTTTGCTTTCAGGGCAATTTGCCAGCTAACCAAACTAGCTTCCTATGCATCTAATGTAATAACAATGCATGTATTACTTATGCTTTCACATATACAGGATGGTAAATGGACTGTACTTATATAGCACCTTTCTAGTCTTCCAACCACCTCAAACCACTGTACACTACATGCCACACTCACCCATCCACACACACACTCTTGTGGCCAAAATTTGTATTACAACTAAAGAAAAAACATTTCTAACTGTTTTCAAAGATAAAAAAAAAAGAGTACTTTCTGGAAAATTATCCTGGCAAACCATTTTTTACTCGGAAGAGCAAACATATATTAGAAAATGGATCGCCAGAATTTTTTTTTCTCACTTGCCTTTCAGGGCTTCAGTATGATTTCTATTTCAACAGAGGTAAACACATATTACAAAAATGTCCTGAAAGGTTTTGATTGCTTTCTGTGTTGTAGCGGAATACCCTTCAACTGTACCAGAAACTGGGACGTGAATTGACAAATCTTGTAGTCAAAACTAACGGGTGTGTTCATGTGTTTTGGTAGATTAATTGGTGCCGCGACGGGACTGGAGGTGGCCAGGCGAGGCGCTCGTGAGTGGGTAGAAGGACAGATGGACAAACAGACAGAAAGGCACTCGCAAGTGAGAGGAACAGCAAAAAAAAAAAACAGTCTTTCAGGGTGCCAAGTTATCTTTTCCGTTAGAGAGAAAATAATATTAATTCAAGTTGACGTGGGAAACAAAACACTGAGCAAGAAGTAGATGTCATGTAGTAATTTCAGAGAAAACCACAATCTGGTCCTCATGTTACATAGTGATTGTGTTAAAGGTACACTTCTGATTTTGTCACAGCACCAATAGTACCTCTAAACTTCCTCCAAGCTGACTGTTGAGTTTCAAAACTTCAACTGTGAACTAAGAGGACATTTCTGAACTAGATGCTGTTGGCTACTTCAAAAAAAAAAAAAAATCAGGGAGTTTATCTTTAAGGAGTGTTTCATTAAAGTGGGAGGTGCATGCTGGAGCAGAAATATAACCACAATTTCCCATAGCTTTATTACTTGACAAATATTTTAATAAGTTGCATTATTGTAGCAACATTTTTATTTTTATCATTAGTTATATCTTAGTTTACGTCCATTAAAAAGAATTGTTTTCATTTTTATTTTGTATTGTATTATACTGCATTGACATGTATAGAATATTTCTGTGTATGCCTCCTGGACACATTTCAGAAGGTGTGTATGTACTGTATGTTTATTTGTGCCTATTATCATTTGTAAAAGAAAGTATTTTGCTAATTGCACAAGACCAAAACAAGTGAAAGAAACAAAGAAATAAACTCATAGAGTGGGGTAAGAACGAACCTATGCAAAGCAAAGGATGTGTCTTGTTTTATTTTATGTATTTCATTTTTCACCTGACTGAGGATTTTGATGGCTGACTATGGATGCTTATGGTTATGTAAGTGAGGTCAGTCACAGGTTGAACATTTCACAACATTTACAGCCACTAAGATATTCACAAGTGATAGTGTTAGTGCACAGTGATCTATTCAGTAATTATTCATTACAGCAGCACAGCACACTGTTCTTTTATTGTTGCTTTTATTATGTTTGAACTCAAAGGTAAATGGACTGTACTTATATAGCGCCACTCTAGTCTTTCTCTCTAGTCACTACATGCCACGCTCACCCCATTCACACACATTCATACACTGATGGCAGTGGCTCCCATGCAAGGTGCCAACTGCTCACCAGAACGGAAACTAAGCACAGCATCGGTTTATCTGGAGCAATTTGGGGTTCAGTATCTTGCTCAAGGACACTTCGACATGCAGCGAGAGGAGTAACTGCCAGTCTTCCGATTAGTGGACGACCCAATCTACCTCTGAGCCACAGCCGCCCCCAAGGTAGCCCACTGTGTACCAACGAATGCTACAATATTCTACTATGAGTCAAGTGCTGGGTTCATATTCCCCTTTTCCACCAAATTAGCTGTGATTCTTGAACCGGTTCCATTTACGATTTTTGGAACTTTGGTGCTATCTAGCGAACCAGCCTGCCTGCCTACCAGTTTTAAGCAGAACCATTGTAATCAAGAATGTGTCATCAACAGAGGGTGCTGCACAACCTGTAGAATATGACACACTTACCTTGGTCCCAAGAAAAACCTGCTATTTTTTGGTTCCAGCTGGGAACCAACTTTTCAGGTTCCGAACCAATTCAGTTTTGGTTGAAGTGCTCTGAAAAGTTTAATCTAGGTGCACTAGACGTTTCCTGTTGGTGGAAAAGGCCTACACAGCATTTGGAGGGCTGGTTTGGGGCCAGTGCCTAATCTCTAAACTGTTTTTTGGGTTTCAACAGCCAAAGTACCACCGGCTTTGCTGGTCTACACTGTAAAAAATGTCTGTCCAACCTTGACAGTGTACAAATACTTACAATGGGCTGGGACAGCCTTTTGGCCCTTTGGATGTAGTGAGCTTCCCAGTGATCTGAATACAAGAAAGATCCAATAGTACTTAAAAACTTCATGACTCATCTCATTGGTTTGATCTTCAGTTTGGAGAAAAAAGCAAGTTTGCATTTAAAAAAATAGTCTTGATAGTCCAGCTTCTATCATGATGTAACAGTGGAACAAGTGTATGTAACAGGAAACAAGTGAAGCCTCTTCTGCAGACCAGGAGAGATTCTTTTAAACATTTTTTTACTGATTTTGTGAATATTGGCTTTAATCAAGAATACATAACAAAAGGATGTGGAGCTTTAACAGCTCTCTATGACCATCTCACATTAAACAGCTGCCCATTTTGTTTTAATATAACTATGTTAGTGTTCTTACAACTTTAATTTAAATGGCAAAATGCTCAGATTTGACCATCAAATCGATTAGTAGATACTGGAAATTACAATATTTTTCTAGAAACTGTCAGCCATCAGGAAGGATGGAGATGCAGGTTAACCTTTTTTCACAATCTCTAACTCCTTTACCTATTATGATGCTTCATCTTGAGGTGGCGCCTAATGGGGGTCCAATCATATTTCAGGGCCGGACTTTGTCTGGCCACCCCTTGGACACACCCCTGCATTAGACTGAAAAGTATTCAGGTCAGGTCACTTCTGAACACTCAACCTTATGTTCAAGGGAGCAGTCACAGCTGAGAGACAAGGTGAGTCATTTTTAAATTATACAGCACTAACTGGATGAATTCATCATAATGTTCATCAACATTCTTAAAAATGTGCAAACTAAAAATTCTGTGTATTTTATTTTGAAAGGGTCAGGGGATTTAATAATGACATTCTTGGACCTTTTTGGTCAGATTCAATTTATGTAAGAACATAAGAGAGTGCTGTTTCCTAATCCCTATAGGATTTAGCCACAGCACAGTACTATGTAAAAGGCTGGCAGAGAGGTTGCAATAAAAATCAGCTTAATACTATATGCTAATATTTATGCTGCTGCCATAAAGAAAGACTATTACTGGCTTCATTGTTCTCCAAAGGTAAATGTAAATGGGTTGAAAAAATCTAATTTTTAATATGCAGGCCTTGAGTGGTTTCTTTGGAGAATAATCAACCCTGTGTTCATAGAAATCATTCAATATCTGTATCCAAATTTAATGACGCCTCTGCCAATTTAAAGCTGCAGTAGATAAAGTTTATAAAAATATATATTTTGCTAAAAAAAAAAGGGACCTAAACCCCTTTAAGTGCTACTTGTGCTTTCCTGCTGCGTGGACACACACACACACACACACCTCCACGCTGTAGCAGGGTGGGACGGGATGCTGTCCCTTTACTGGAATGAATCTCCTCTAAACTGGAATAAACCTGTTCATCCCAGCCACGCGCCCGGTGTACACATGTGCTTTGACGCGCAAGTGATGGTTTTGTGTCAGACAAAAAAATGCGTAAAAGAAGGCTACTGCAACGTCATGTGGAAAGATTGCTCCGACTGGCTTTATGTGTTCACAGCATTCACGGGAACACTCACTCATCAGCTTTCGCATAACAGAGGAGTTACTTGTGAACCCACAGTTTCTCTAAAAAACACGAATTCTGGGTAAAGTCAACTAACTGAAATATCAAAATGTACGAATTGTATTGATTCATTTCCATGTATATAGAGAATTGTATGCTATTGAACTTGAACATTTTATTGTATTGGTCCCAAAATTTGGTAGATGTCAAGGCAACTGGGAATTCTGTAAAGAAACGTACATACATGTGCATGTATGGGATGCTGAAATTAAATAATAATAATAATAATAATAATAATAATAATACCATGACACTGTACATACCACGAATATTAACACTTATTTACAAAATTGCTAAATGTAATATAAACTCAGTTTGTTATATTTAGCCGATATGAGCAACCGCATTCTTAAATTAGAAATTAAATTAAAGGATATTAACAAAAAACCCAGCCAAAAAGGTTTATATTCTGGTAATGCTGCGTTGTCTATTGTCACCTAAAGGCAGCATCAGAGCAGCACAGGCGAGAGAGAGAGAGAGAGAGCAAAAGATGCAGCTGGCTGCGATGGAACGATAAATAGACAAAAGCAACATCGACTTCACTTATCATTTTTATTTTTTTTGAAGCAGGAACAGGAACTGGCTTAGATGTCAGAATTTTAAAAGAAAAGATTTTAAACTATTGCTCTCTTTTAGCTTGGTCAATACAGACCTAAACTGTATACTGTAACTTACATTACATCTACCTTAAAGCCACCATGCAGTGACGACCAGAAAGCCGGCTTTGTTCAGCAGACGCTGTGTGTGGAAAAGCAACCTGTCCTTGTCAACTCTGCCGGTAAAGTAAAAGATGTCAAACTTAAGACTGCAGCTGTAGAATCTGTCTGTCTGTCTGTAGCATTGAGGAGCAACAGCGGCGGCAACTCAAAGCTGTTCCGCGTTGTTAGAAGTTGCTAGTTAATATATAAACAAAACAGAACACATTTTTTAATTTATATTACACGGAATAAAGCTGTTGTTGTGCCACCCAGGCCAACGCAGATAGATGACCATAACGCAACACATATGTAAGTATAGCCTTCATTTATCCATTAAAATAAAACAGATGGGTTCATAGGTCAGCTGCTTTGCTGTATTGTCTGCTGCCTGCGTTGCTTGGGTAGAAACCCCAGAGATGCTGCACGTTGACATCATCCCTCATCTCCTCTGCACTGCGGTTTAGCCCTAAATAGCGGAAATCACCGAAGCTGCATTGCAGCTCTGTTCTGTTGCAAGGTATGTCAACGTCGCCGCCATAATTTGGACCGGGCAAGACTGACCTGTAAATAAAGAAGAACAACTATCCCTTATTAATTCGAATGGGGAAATTCTTCTCTCACTGTATTTTCACAACACACACCCATATGCCCGAAATACAATCAATTCACATACAGGGCTTATAAACATTCAAATGTGGAGGGATGGTGGAAATGATGAGCTACCGTTCAGGGAGCAGTTAGGGGTTATGTGGCTTGCTCAAAGGGACATTCGGCAGTGCACAGGAGGTGCCCAAGCCAAGTCCCTACAGACTGAGCTACTGGATATTAATATGATTATGAGAGAAAGTTTCTCAAATATTTAATGTAGTATCTCAAAAATGACTTGTGATATACTAAGTCCAAATAAATAGAAACATTATTATTTTGAGATATCAATTCAAAACTATTGAGAAAAGTTTCTCATTATAATGACTTATAGAAATCCTGTTTTCTTTGTCACACTGCAGAAAATGGGTTCATTTAAGTTCATTTTAAAACTGACTTCAAGTTTTTGTAAGTAAGAAAAAAAAAATCTTTTCAAAAGTAGCTTTAGAATTTAAACACTCTGACTTCAAATTTTGTATTTTTTATTTGTACTGTGAAAACAAAATACACAGTACATTAGTACATTAGTACCTAAATCAGGAATGGTAATGGACCTGTACTTGTATAAGCGTCTTTCTAGTTTTCCGACCACTCAAAGCGCTTTTACAAATACGTTGCCACATTCACCCTTTCACACACTTTCACTCAGTGATGGCCATTCGAACAGAAACTAACATTAATACACATTTCACACACGATGCTATGCATCAGGAGCAATTTGGGGTTCATCTCTTGCTTCAAATTACAAGTAAAAAATCTGCTTAATCAAGAATTTGAGCTTGTGTTACTTCAAAATATTTAATTTGTAACAGTGATTTTATGAATACAGGGAGTAATTCTATTCATCTATTCATAACCTATAATATAAAAATAAATCATTGAGAATGTGAACATTATAGTGCCCATGTTGCCAAGTCCAATATGTCATGTAGGATGTTGTGTTATATATATCTATAGTTTAAATGTCACATTAAGAGAGCAGCTACAAGTATGCCTGAGGTGAAGGAAGGGACACCCACCCTACTGCTGTGGCTAAGTGGCAGAGCGGGTCGTTCCCCTAATCAGAAAAGGTCGTTGGTTCAATCCCCGGCTCCTCCTGCCATGTGTCGAGTATCCTTAGAGCAAGATACTGAACCCCAAATTGCTCCCAAATGCTGTGCATCGGTGTGTCGATGGACTTTGCCATCAAATGGTGAATGTGTGTGAAAGGTGAATGTGGCACGTAGTGTAAAAGTCTTTGAGTGGTCGGAAGACTAGAAAGGCGCTATTCCATTTACCTTAGATACCTAGATAAGGGTTTCACAGTGTGTGTGTGTGTGTGAGGGGGAAGTCTTGGCTCAATATAGCCCTGTATTCTGTGTGTAAGTTGTCTTATTGTTCAGGACACCTTGAGACACTGAGGCCAAAGCTGATCTTGTTCTGGGTACAATGATTTGAAAGCTATTTAAAGTGGATTAATGGGACATTTTTGTGTAATTCCATACTACTATAATTCTGTTTTTTCACTGAAAGAAGTAAGTAGTGTTTCTCAACCTGGGGTCGGGGACCCAGGGGCCCTCGAAGAGATTCCAAGGGCCTCTCCAAAAAATATGTGGAAATATTTAATTTAAGCTATTATTTAATGATTTCAAAGTTAAGTGAAAAACGTTTAAAGAATTCTGTTAATAGGTTTTCACACTCTTCAACTTCACTTCAAAACTGTTTCCTCTTTTTACTGCTCCTCCTCAGTCAATCATACTGTCACAGGCAAACTGTAAAAAGAAGAACTGGAAAACGTATATTTCCAAGCAAACTGTCTAAACCATTTAAGTTTTGATATAAACTAAAAAATTTTTCAGACTTTTAAATCTTTTTGACATCATTTATTCTTATTTTGGAAAAACTTTAAATCATTTGAGTTAAATCTTTTTTCTTCTGTTATTAATTTTTTTGTGTTGTACGGTGTCCTCGAGTGCCCAGAGAGCGCCTTTAAATAAAATTTTATATTATTATTAATTATTATTTATAGAAATAGTTG
>NW_023339696.1:916881-919613 GCF_004916995.1 Morone saxatilis
TTGCAATAAAAAACAACCAATCAGAGCCAAGAAAGACAGTTGATTGTTGAGTCACATTCCCAGGGTGTCAACAATCAACTGTCTTCAAGCCTCTGATTGGTTGTTTTCTTTCAAATCCCATCAGGAGCACTAGGAGGAGCCAGAGGAACCTGATTTGTGTGACCCATTTATTTCAGTTTCTATTCTTCTTCTCTGTTTCTCAACTTTTCTTTTCCATTTCTCTAGCATCCCAGGTGTTAATAGATGGTGATTTGCCTCATCTTGACCTTCAGCATATATACAGATCTATCTTTTTATGATAATGTATCAAATAAATATATGATATGATATATGAAGTGGAAAACCAAGGAAAAAGAATTGAATGGCAAAATGAATGCTCACTGACCCTGCCACTCTTAGTGCAGCAGTAGACATCAACAAAACTCAGCTTCAGAACTAGCTCATTGATGTAATCTCTGTCTCTACCTCCAGGGGGCCTGCTGTAGACATGAAGCTGCCCAATTCCCAGCGTTGCTTAGGCCCAAACGTTTACCCAGAGGTCCCTGATGGCGGCTGGGGCTGGGCTGTGGCCGGGGCCTTCTTCTTGGTGGAAGTGTGCACTTATGGGACCCTCAAGAGCCTGGGTGTGTTCCTCCAGGATCTGATGGAAGAGTTTGGGGAGAGCAACAGCAGAGTGTCATGGGTCATCTCCATCTGTGTTTTCATCTTTACCTTCACTGGTCAGTTACTGTCTCCTACCTTGGACTTTTTTAGTAGCACCCACATGGGCCAGGAAACATCCAATACTAGCAGAAACGTTACAAACATATTTGCATTCATTAGTATTATCACTCATGCATATGTATAAGTGTAAATAACATAATACAGCACAGATTTCTGTAATCTACAACCTACAATAATCTGTCGATCATTTTCTTGATTAATCGATTAGTTGTTTGGTCCATAAAATGGCAGAAAATGTTGATCAGTGTTTCCTAAATCCCAAAGTGAAGTCCTCAAATGTCTTGTTTTGTTCACAACCCAAAGATATTCAGTTTACTGCCATAGAAGACTAAAGAAAGCACATCTGAACTTGGACTTTTGTAGAAAAGAAAGAAATGACTTAAAATGACTAATTGATTATCAAAATAGTTGGTGATTAATTTAGTAGTTGACAGCTAATCATTGCAGTTGTACAGTAACCTGATAACATTGAGTACCGGTAACTAATAATAACTGCACACCATCACTCTGATCAGTTCAGAGACCATATGAGTTATTATGTAACTGATATGTGACTGTGATGAAATGACTGTAGTGTTTTTGACCACAACCCCAGCCCCCCTGTCCACCATGCTGACCAATCGCTTCGGCTATCGCCCGGTGGTGGTGATGGGAGGCTTCCTTATCAGTCTGGGAACCATCACCTCCGCCTTCACCAACTCCATCAACGAGATGTACATCACCATCGGCATTGTCTCAGGTTTGTATCACACTCACACCAACGCAGCCATCAGCTCATTCTCCCCATGTCTGTCTGTCTGTGTGTCTTTGTGTGGCATTGTAATAGACCATTTACAGAATGACTGTCCATTTGTCCTGTTTAAAAGCCTGTAATGAAAGAACTAAAGGGACTTCTAGCAGTGTGAGCAACAAAAGCTGAATCAATCTATTTCTTCCAGAACTGTCCAATGACTGAGAGCTGATAGGGTGATCAGCCTCTTCTCAGCAACATGCAGTGAGGTCTGCTTCACTATCTTAACTTTCTAGGAACGACTGGCCGAGCAGAGCAGGAAAAACTAAAGACGCAAAATACCCCCCAAAAAACCCACTAAGTTCCCTTTCAGATGAGGATTGATGGAGAAGGAGGCTGAGGAGGGGGGAATAAATTGACTTAATGAAAGTAACAGATTGGAAGATAAACAAATTGGTGTATCAGAGCACATTAACAGCTTTTTCTCTTGGACAGAAAGCACTGCTAGCTCTCCCACCGTACCATGACTGCCTCTGAAATGGACCCCAGTTAACTTGACAACCCCTTCTCTTCTCTCCCCGTCTCTCTTTTTTGTTTTTACATGCCTTTTGTCTTTCAGCAGCAGCTGTAGCAAAGCTGACTCATCTCCCACAGCCCAAAGGAGTCACCTGACACCTTGATCTTGACCCACCCTCCTAGCCATGCAGTGTTCCTACCATGCGGGCCAGTGGCTGTCATGTCCCCTTTTCCCCTCTTTGTTTACAGGCCTCGGCTACTGCCTCACCTTCCTTCCCACCGTCACCATCCTAGCCCAGTACTTTTCCAGGCGGCGAGCCCTCGTTACCTCCATCGCATCGTCCGGAGAATCCTTCGCCCTATTTGCATTTGCTCCAGGTGAGTGTTCAGTCACACAGAGGCAGTTAGCTGAAATATGACAGTTAGACCTTTAGTTTTCATGGGGATGGATCAGTATCATATTGGTATTGATATATATGTTAACTAACTTTTATAAAAATATCTTTTTGCCACATTAGTTGATATTTTCACTATATCCGGACAGAAACTTTCAAACCAAAGAGTCTTCCTATCTTTCTCGGCTCTGATTGGTTGTTTCTGTTCAGCACCAGTGGATTCTTGCAAATCCCATTAGGAGCTCTAGGAGGAGCCAGAGGAACCAGATTTTTTCTCATGTACTACTGTCAGGATATAATATACGGAGCCCCCCTGGTGACATTGGATTTTTAAAAAAAATAATGCGTGGCCACGAGATAGTTATTGC
>NW_023339696.1:919713-924603 GCF_004916995.1 Morone saxatilis
AAAGGGAAATAAAAAGAAGTTAAAAAAAAAGAAAGAAAGATGGACCAAAGGGCTTCAGAGTGTTATATAACTGTAACTGCTGATAACTTGCCTACACAAGTCTACAGTGTGCACTCACTCTGTGAGGGCACAGCGGTGCGTTGAACTAAATACTAATGTCAGGCCATATGCAATCACAGTATACACTATAACAGCATAGTGAGTAACTTTAAGTATAGTAAGTAAAATAACTTTCCCAGGTCATCAAATACAGAAGCTGAGATGAGACTCAACAATCAACTATCTTGGACAAAAAAATTTGTGATACATGATATTATTGTGATAATCATTAAAATATACGTAATACTTTCAAAATGGCACTAAAACATACTGGAGTCACTTAACCTTACATTTTGTTAAGAAACACATATTTATTGCATCACAGACAGAATCTCATTATTATTATTATTATTATTTTGGAATCTATACTATTTCCACACATCCAGTTTAATGTTTTTTGTGGGGGATACAACGGGTGAGCTGAGCCTTCAGACATGGTGACAGGATTAGGATTTTGGAGTGACTAGAAAGATGCTGGCTCCCGCTTGTCCCTTTGTTAAAAAAAAAAAATGGAAATCAATCTAGGACTGTATGCTGGAGAGAAAAACAGCTTTGCGGCTGTGGCTCAGAGATAGAGCGGGTACTAATCGGAAGGTTGACGGTTTGATTTGGCTCCTCTCGCTGCACGAGAGTGTCCTCAAGTGTCCTTGAGCAAGCTATACATACAATAATACATCGCATTGAGTGCTTGAATGCTTGAAAGACTAGAAAGGAACTATATAACTATATAAATGTACCATTTTTCAAGTCAAGCCATGTAAGGATATTCACAGTTATCCCTAAAATGGAAAGTCTGTGTTTTTATTGTGATACGCCATAATATTGTATGTCATCCCATCCCTACTAACTATAGAGATGAAGTATATCTGGGCGTTGCTTAAAAACGGACATGGGTGGGACTTACCTGAAGTTGTTCATTTTAGCCTAAAATTGCTGCAGGTTGATATATAAGTTGCTATATTTATTAAAAAACTATCCACAGAACAAGTTCAGAATTGAGCTTCAGAGCAACTATCTACAGTAGTTTTGTGTTCATTATAAAACAGATATTGACACATTTTACTCTGATAATACTAAAACATTATTATTATTATCTTTACCAGGTACTCGTTTCAGCTGAGTAATCGCTCAACCCAAGCTTACTAACTGCAATTTATGTAGTTACAGCACCTTAAACATACGCAGACATGTTGAATAGAGATTAGGTAGGTGTCTGCTGCTAACCCTTTTACTGTAGCTCAAATCAAATCCAAATGGAAATGGTAGCAAGGAGGTTTAGAAGAGAGATGGGTAAATAAGATGATTCAGCAATATGGGATGATATGACTCAAAGATGTGATGAATCATATGGTTAGACCCTAATATTCAAAGGTTGTGGGTGTGAAAATGGTATACCTCACCTGTCTGTTGAGCTTGACAGCCAGGATGTTGTTGGGGTAGCTGTAGTTGCAGATCTCCGTCCCCTTCTTGAAGTGGTAGATGTTCATGCGCTGTGGCATGGCGGTGCTCACCACGACTACCAGACTGCTAGAGAAGAGACGCTCCACGATGTAGACATCTGGAGTCTCTGCTGGGGGAAAACAGGAAGCAGACAGACGGGCAGTGGTGAGGACACCACTTTAGGACACCCAGAGACAGACATTAAAATACCAAAACCTACCCTTGAAAGAGATACAGACACTGTAACCGCTTTAATTTCACACTATATTCTTTATATTCTTTATCTGTGGCTACACATTTTGACCAATAAAGGCAGGTCTGAATTAGAGGCCTGGTCTGGATTTGTAAAAGTTCTTTGGATAGATAAAACCTCTTAAACCCCACCTGGTCGCCCGCTTGAGTGAGTTCTACGCTGCTTAGATAACCTACACAAATGTAAATGTTAAAACATTTGTCAATATGGCCATGCTACACATTGATCAGTCAGATTCTCCACAGCTCAATCCTCCAGCTCATTTTACAGAAACCATGAGCACCAAAGTGTTAAATGATCAAATGAGTGATACCTTATTCATATGTTATTCAATAGAAGTAATATTCATACTGCTTTAAAAAAATCTATCTGATAGTAATTTCCATCTTTGCTGAACAAGAGTTTTGTACAAAAGGAATTAAAGGCCTGTTCCAGATAAAGGCATGTTGGGTTCAGTGATTGAAGCAAATACAACTCCGGGCCATTAATTGAAGTTTTACAGTATACTAAATCAAATAAACTGCATTATATGTAGAGCCTGACCAATATCAGCACACAGGCATGGGACGATTTTAAGTCACAGTTATCTTGGCTGAATTAATGTGGTTATTGATATTACCATGATACTCATCAAGATATACTTAAAACTCCTAAAATGGCACTCAAGGAGGATATTCACAATGATCACAATAATGGAAATTCACCATAATAATGGTAATGTTTTTTATTGCGATATCATTCCATCCCTATCAGCAGGGCTAATGTTATCAACTGTTTTAAGCTTACCAAAGATCAGTGCCTGAAATGGGCAAGTAGTAGTACAAGAGTACCAGCACTTCTTACTGAGTGCTATCTCTAGTGAGTGTGGCACCAAGGTCTGGACCTCAGTATTTGTCCGAGTGGTAAACAATAAAAGTTGTGAAATAATTGCCAAAAATAACTACTTTGATACTGTGATGCAAGCCCCCTAGCCACTCAGCAAGTTCAGCTTTTGCATGGACGCTGTACTTCTAAAACCCTGTGTACAACAATGGTGGTGAGTAACTGTGTCTCCATGTAAATACAGCTAGCTTAATGCTAAGAAAACAGCACTGAAAATGAAAAAGAATTAGGGTAAATAAGGAACCATGCCATGATATATATGCTCCACAACGTGAAACTCTCACAGCTAATCTCCACATGTCAGGCTGACTTAACCAGACCACGTCAGACAGCACACCAGACTGGACCTGACACTGCAGACTATAGACCAAACACAGCCGTTCTGGGGAAACTCTCTTCTTCTTCACTGCCGTGGGAAGCTCCTGCCAAGAGCCACGAGCACTGTGTAATTACAGTAAGTTGGGCCTTGTCTTCCAGTCACGGAAACCCCAAATCGACCCAGTGAGTACTGTGATGTGGAGACAGGCAAGCTTCCCTGAGGTCAGAGATAATCACCGCCTCTGTTTACAGGCACAGAGAATTCCCTTCCCTTCATTATTCACTGTGGGCCAACACACATACATCATAATTATGTTGAGCTCATATTGTGATGAGGTCGTATATTTAGCAGGAACCTGGTTCAAATGTCTGGCGTCCTCCCACATTTAACTGGTGGCTAAGGTTGTGTTTCCATCATGTTGTGGGAATGTTCGCACAATATATTCTCAAAAACTGTTTTTTTGACAATACTTGCTGACAAACACTCATATAATATACCAGTTAGGTCTAATATTGACACATTTAACCCCAGTTTTATTCCTCTTTGTTTTATGATGCAGCTACCAGGATATTTGGTCATTTTAATCAATTTCCAGATGTTTCCATGACTGGAAAACTAGGCTCTAAATTTCCAGGTTTTCCAGGACATGTGGGAACCCTGTTTCTACCTAACAAAGTCAGGTCACCCTGATTCTGTTTGACCTGAATGGAACAGAACCTGCAAATATTACATTGAATATTTGATACAAAATTCACTACATTTTAGTTTTTGTTTTCCTCACAACACTATGGGTATTTTTGATGTCAAGAAAAACTAATATCTAGTATTAGTATAGAGATAATTTATTTCCTTTGTGTCAGCAGTTAGCTACTGTTGTGCAGTAAAAGACTGAGGGGGAATGAACAGTTGAAACTCGTAGCAGGAGACAGACCTAAGCAAAAACAGCCAATAAGAGTATGAAGAATAGACAGATTGTGCACTGTGGGTAAATGTAACTCAGTGTTTCTTTTAGGGAAACCTGAGGAACGCGACATGGCCAAACATGTGAGCTCATCAGCAGCAGACGGCTCACTCTGGGACAGACTGACTAACAAAACAGCTCAGTTTACATGGATGCTTTCATACTGTTTGTCCTGTAATGAATGAAACTCCACCAGGGACACATGGATGCTGGTGTTCATGCTGCATCATAAAGTGGGACAGATTACGAGGTAAGCTCAGTAAATTGTCGGTCAAATATAATCATATAACACATCATATGTGTTATATGATTAGCCAGCATGTGTTAATAAATTTACACTAAGAATAGAATAAATATTGGCAAATCATTTATTTATTTTATTTTTCACTTTTTATTATTTCTCTCTTTCTCAATACACGCAATATAAACATTTCCATTTTGTTCATTATCATTGTTCTACTTATTGCTGATGGTGATAATCAAATTATTGTTATTAGTATTATTGTTATATTACATGGTTATTATTATTATATAAAACATATTACTATTATCCCACACTTACAATACAAAACAAATGTGTACCTGTTCTAACTGCAGTAACTGCTATCTCACCGTTGAATTTCGTATGAATTTCCTCTTCTTTTTGTGTTTCATATATGTACCACGTTACGTTATTTGTTTTCTTGTTTTTGTGTATTTTATTCCTGTTTAGCATTGTTCTGTATCTGTACAGTCACTATTGTTTAACATTTGTTTTTGCACAAAAAAACAAACAAAACCTTTTACACTGAAATGTGGTTGCTCCATACTGACCACTCTCATGGATACAGTCCAGTTTTTCCACCATGGTCAGAGAGAACAGCTTGTAGCCAGTCTTTGTTCCCAAAGCCAGGGACCTGCAACGCACACACACACACACGCACACACACACGCGCA
>NW_023339696.1:924662-924812 GCF_004916995.1 Morone saxatilis
ACACACACACACACACGTGTCAGGTGTAATGTGTCATGTATAGGTGTGTTCTTGTGGGAACAAGGGGATCAGAGGTAACTCAACTCTATATGCTGAGGAAAACCATGGGCAGACAGACTTTAAAGCTCAGAAATCAGTGTTTCTACTTGT
>NW_023339696.1:924912-925043 GCF_004916995.1 Morone saxatilis
CTAGATGCCACTAAATTCTACAGAATTAGAACTGGGCCTGCAGCTCGAACGTCATTGGTTTGAATTGCAAACTTTTTGAGGAAAAAAGCTCTGGTTCTTGACCTGGGTCCATTCAAAATTCTTGGAACCAT
>NW_023339696.1:925150-925766 GCF_004916995.1 Morone saxatilis
CACACCCACTTCAGTTTGAATTATAGGTCAAGGTTAAATAAGAAAAATATGCTATGTCAAAATGTTATAAAGGGTTCAAAACTAGGTTCGCAAACCAGATCGGGGCGGTTTCTTTTTGGTGAAAAAGGCCAGACAGTGTAATATTCCTACACCTATTCTTACAGTTACACCCTAGAATTAGAGAAACTGGTGGTCGCCCTTGAGCAAGGCAACACCATACTGATCACAGGCCATCAACAAAGGATACTCCCAGCTCCCAGATGGTAAATGGTAAATGGACTAGTGTTAAAGCGCTTTGGGGTGGTCGGAAGGACTAGAAAGCGCATATACAAGTACAGGTCATTTTACCATCTTCCATCTGGAGCTGGGGAGTATCCTTTGTTGATGGCTGTTGATCAGTTATGGTTTGTTGCCTTTGCTCAAGGGCGACCACCAGTTTCTTAATTCTAGGTGTAACTGTAAGAGATAGGTGTAGGAATATTACACTGTCTGGCCTTTTCACCAAAAATAAAAACCGCCCCGCATCTTGGTTTGCGAACCTTAGTTTTGAACCCTTTATAACATTTTGACATAGCATATTTTTCTTTATTTAACCTTGACCTATAATCAAACTGAA
>NW_023339696.1:925791-929194 GCF_004916995.1 Morone saxatilis
ACTACATGCCACATTCACCCTTTAACACATTCACACAGCGATGGCAATGCCCATCGAACTCATTCATCACACAATTCGGGGTTCGGTATCTTGCTCAAGGATAGGATCATTATAGAAGGAAGGATCATTCGACATGTGGCACCAGGAGCCGGGGATTAAACCAACAACCTTCCGATTAGGGGACGACCCGCTCTGCCTCTGCACCACAGCCGCCCATGGGCTATGATTTAAAGGCCTATTCCGGTCTTGTGGACTCTTGAAAGATTAGGCAATGAGCTAAAAGAGATCCAAATCAATCAGTTAATTAATTTAACTGTTACTCCAGTAACCCTAACCTAATTCCATAAAAATAGGGGACTTGGGAGAGGACCTAGTAAAGAGTAAAAAAGTTTGGGGTATTCAGCCCATAGACTTTAAATTGTGTTTTTTCGGCTAGAGAGGTGTTTTACAAATATAAAACCTCCATGGATCAAAACTATATAATTAGATTATACACTGGCTAGCCTTTTCCGCCAACCAGGAACCAGTTCCATTCCAGTTTGTGGACCTAGTTTTGAATCGTTCATAGAATTTTGACCAAAAATAAACTGGTTAGGAACTTGACCAGCTGGAACCAAAAAAATAGCAGGTTTTCCTTGACCTAAATTGCAAACTGAAGTGGGCATGTCATATTCTGCAGGTGGCTGTGCATATGTTGATTAAAATGGTTCTGCTCATAACTAGTGAGAATGTTTCACTGCAATACCATAGGTGGGCACAACTGGCAAAAAGCTTGAGTGGTGCCGCCCTATCTGGTTATACATCTATGGCCAAGCTCCAGAAACGCTAGGTTTTTTAATTTCCCATAATGCAACTTCCACAGCTTCTTTTGTTAGGATTGTTGAGTCTCATTCAATGCTAGGAATGAGACTCACCAATCAACTTTATTTTTCTGGGCTCTGATTGTTTTTTTTATTGAGGCCCGGTGGATTCTTGCAGATGCCGTTAGGAGCACTAGGAGGATTCAGAGGAACCTGATTTTTTCAATTCAATTCAATTTTATTTGTATAGCGCCAATTCATAACAGAAGTTATCTTAGGACACTATTCAAATAGAGCAGGTCTAGACCGAACTCCTTATAACATTTACAGAGACCCAACAGTACCACCATGAGCACAGATTATCTGTCTCATGTACTACTGTCAGGATATAGTGAAAGTTTCAGCCAATATGACAAAAAGTTATTTTTATAAAAAATTACCTACTGCAGCTTTAAAAGTTTGTAGCCTCCGAGCCTAAGCCAAGATAACCCTGGTGACATCACTATGACATCATCAACGAACGAGTTATTTAAGCTTCTCCAGAGATACAGAAAATATAAGGTCTAAAAAAAACATGTACATATGTACCCCCCATACTGATTCTGACATGTTGACTGGTGGAGCTGAATAAATGCATATTTTGATGTATGCATTTGTCCAATTTCAGGGAGAAGTCAAGCAGGATGAGTCTTTTCTCTCATCCCGCTCGTTATCTGCCCGCTTGCTTACGTGGAGTCTTGGTTGAAAGAGGCGCAGCCAAACCGGAGTCCGGGTCCGTCCGGTCCGCCAGGCCCGCCAGCAGCCTCTCCGCTCTCCATCCCGATTCCCAGCGACCTCCTTCCCTCCCTCCGCCCTGGATTGGAGGCCTGGGATCGGCTGCACCTCTTCGCTCGATGTCGGCGGAAGACGGCTCCAATTTGGGAGAAATGTGGACCGGCGGGTGCGTCGGTGAGCGCGCGAGGCAGAGCCGGCGGGTTTCTCTGCTGGAGGTGGACTCAAATTGTGTTTGAGTCGGGTTGTTGCAGAGGTCGGTTACCCAGACCCTGGAGGAAAAGAAAGGGGGAAAAAGAAGCAAAACAAGAACAGCTGACCGCGCTACGTCACATTTCCGCCTCTTACGATTTGTTGGTATTGAAACCATGCTGTCGCTGCTTTCTATTTTGATTGGTCAGGCGTGCAATAGTGTGTTTTTATTGGCTGCCAGGGCGGAGTAGGCTTTGTTTGTGTCCGTCCTTTCATGCGATGACCACGGAGAACAAAATACGGTTAAACTCCGTTAAAAAACCCTACAATTTAATGTTTTCGTATTTGTCGGCAAAATACAGCAAGTTTCTGGTAAGACGTTATTGTATTTAGCAGTTTTTAAAATTCGTACACATAGCCTTTTGTTTGAATTAATGTGTGCTTACAGAGTTGAACCGGTGGTTGCTAGACATTTTGAACTAAATAAACCGTGAAAGAAGCTGTATGAGTGGTGGCTAACTGTATTCTGAATTCATCAGAAGATCCTATTTATCCCACAAAATGCCTACTTTATGTTAATCGTGTGCGCATATTTGTTAGGGCTGGATCAGGTGAGTCCTGAACCATCCCTTAGTTAATGCTGCCTATAGGCCTAGAACTATCGGGGGATCTCCATGATGCAACTGAGTTCCTCCATCCTCTCCATCTTTCTGGCACTCCATTCATGCCCATTAATGATGTTAACTAACTTCACTTCTTTCCCGGAGTTCTTGTGCCTTTTCTCATCTCGGCAGGTTTCTCATGGATCCTGGTGGAGGCCTGCTTGGACGCCATTACTAATATTAATGATATTATTGTTATCATTATTATTATTATAATTAATACAACAGTTAGTATTACTAAGTTATTATCAATTGCTCAATTGTCCCCGATCGATGTGGCCTGTTGTTGTCATCATGGTCGTCTAGACCTGCTCTAATTGAAAAGTGTCCTGGAGATACATTCTGTTATGAATTGGCGCTATACAAATAAAATTGAATGATTTTCTTTCATGTTCATCATCATCATCATCATCACCGATCAGTCAACCTACTATTAAGTGTAGTTGTTGCTACTGTTGTTGCCTGTGCACCTTTCTTCCTGTCCCTTCTGTCTTTACTCTCTCTTTCTTCCCCCTCTTCTCTTTCTCCTCTCTCCCTCTCTCTCCTCAACTTCCCCCAAACTGGGTCCAAGGCGATGGACCACCCACCTAGAGCCGAAGGGTCTGTCCTAGGTTCTGCCTGTTTAAAAACAGTTTTTTCCTTGCCCCCGTCGCCAAGTGCCTTGCTCATGGTGGTAACTGTTGGGTCTCTGTAAATGTTAAAAGGAGTTGGTCTAGACTGCCTCCTATTTGAAAAGTGTCTGAATAACTTCTGTTATGAATTGGCGCTATACAAATAAAATTGAATTGAATTGAAATTGAATATCGGCTTATACGCACGGAAGCGGTAAATGCATGACTTCTCAGTGAAGTTCTGAACGTGTTTGTCTGCCAAAGAATTAAGCTTACTTAAACTTTTTCACAATAAAGCGACTGCTATGACTAGTATAATTAAATATATATGATTTTTGATGTTTATATTGTGTTGAAGTATGGCAGG
>NW_023339696.1:929209-931819 GCF_004916995.1 Morone saxatilis
ATCCAATCCACAAATCGAGAGGACATATAGGCTTAAGTGTGAGCAGAAGTTATATCCCTAAAGCCTTGTGACACCAAAATGTTGCACTGAGATATTCCAAAGGTCAGGATGGATTTTGACAATGCTCCTGTGACCGCCCTAGTCCAACATCAAAACCTTTCCACCAGTTTTGAGTAAACCATTGTAACCCGGATGCTTCATCAACAGAGGGCGCTGCACAATGCGCAATGGCCTGTGGAATATGACATGGCCACTTTGGTTCCCAAGGAAATCCTGATATGTTTTGACTTCAACTTTTCAAGTGCTGGTAAATCTTTTTGGAAATTTTATTTTAAAGACATGATTTGGCACAAGGCTTAGCTTGTTCCTTTTAGATTCTGCATCACAAGGAAAAATACATCTGAAAATATGATTCAAAATATATCGACACAAAAAACAAAGTAATAACCAACAGAAACATATCAAACATATACTGTAGAAAAGTAAGTAAAAATGACATAAATGCCTGTGAACATCCTCTATTTATTTAAAAGATTTTTTTATTGACAAAGCACATGCACTGACATTGTTTGTCAGTTACTCAAAAAGCACTTCAGTGCTTCAATATATATGCACAAGGGTTTACAGGCAGTTACATTCCACAGAGGAGTAGGTTGATAGGAGGATGTGTTGGTCGGTTCAGCCTCTAACACCTCGAGGACTGACAACCTGTGGCGTCTCAGTGCTGCACAATAGGAGCACAAACATGTTAGAACTGCTCCTATACACGCAGATAACAGCACATTATGTAGCAATGTGTTTGTGCTGCAGCTGCAGGCTGATACTGGGATTCAATACTGAACATTTCAGCAGTGCTCCATTCAGAATATCATCAGCCTCTTTAAAACATTTTCACCCAAACTTCCTCCAAGCCCACTGTTGATATTTTAGGTCATTAAATCAGATAAATCAGTGAGCACCTGTATGATGGTTGAACTGATCATGATTATGATAAGAACTACATGAATAAATTGATATATTTAAGGTGTCAAAACACAGTTTTCATCTTTGAGTGTAAAATCTATGGAAGACGATTCGGGCCACGTGTGAAAAATATATTTGAGTTCTTTTTTTAACTTTAAACTCAGAACTCAAATTTGCATTTGGCCCAGCTAGCTTCACTGTTGACATTGGACAGCAGTTACTAGAGACTTGGATTTGAGTCAGACTCGAGTCACAAATTTGATAATTTGATGACTAGGAATTATTTTGTTAATATACAACACCATTGTTCAACACTTCTGTGCTCTGGTGACGAGATGAATGCTGTGTGTGGCGTCCTGGACCAATAATGCAAATATTCTGTATATATTATTGTTCTCTTTTCAAAAATTAAACTCAATAAAAAGAATGATTTCGATGATAAAGTTTGGCACCTTAAAATCCCAGATCACCATGGCTCCATCCAGACCCACACTGCTGTACTTCTCCACCTTGGCTTTCTCCCCAGATACAACACACAGCTGCCTGCAGGAAATATCACAACCAATGCACACAAGGCTTTCAAAAGCAACAGGTTTTATATTGTTATAACAATAACAAAAAACTCCCAGCAAACCATAGCTGGTCCAGTGCAGAACTGGTGATTATACTGACGAAAATAGTGAACATGGCCTCCAAAAACACAGGGAAGCCACACAATCAGCTAAGTAGTATGTATGATGGACTTTTAAGAAGTAAGGCTGACAGAATTATCAACAACCTTTTCTGGAGAAAAAAAACATTGAAAAGAAGCAGAACAAGGACAGCTGACCGTGCATGGTCTCATGCTAGTGTGTGTAACAGTAACTGTAAATATGCTGACAGATGTTCTCCTACGAGAGATGTGAATCACACAGAGGGAGTATGTTCATGAGGAAGAAATCCAAATACTTACCTGGGTACATGCTGATTCATGTCTTTTAATTGCACTAACCTAAGAGTACCTGACTTTTTGGAGGAACAGTGACTCCATTAATGCTGTATGCATGTAACTTGAAAGCAGTCAGAGAGTACATACCTCCAGCGAGGCCACACAGTCCTATAGGGTAGTTTGAATAACGGAAACTCTATATTTTTATAAAAATATATAACTTTAAAGTGGGTCCATGTGGAGAAAATCCCACATCCTGCCTGGAAATATTAAGGTTGAACTCTGCAATATGTCAAGCGAGTCAGGCACATGACCACACAGTGATGGCCATTTGAAATCAACATTTGAATGCAGCATTGTATGTAGGCAAAATGTCATGCATGTCTTGCAATTAATTAATAATAATATTAATAATCACTAAAAACTTTCCACTTGTTCTTCAGTCCACAGACTAACTTTGACCCAAGACAGCAGAGAGATTACAAGCACTAAGGAAGAGAGAGAGGTAGAACGGCATGCAACAAAGGTCTCAGACTGGACACAGACCAGAAGCTTTGTGGCTCATGGTTGATGCCTTACAGTCGCCCTCCAGTCAGAAATCAGTGTTTCTTCTTGTTGCTACAGTGTGATGTGTGAATGATGTATATGCAGAGTTTGACACTAGAAGGATGTTTTCACATTCATCTGCTGAAAGTGGAAAGTTTCTCTGTGCTTTAAGG
>NW_023339696.1:931919-934150 GCF_004916995.1 Morone saxatilis
GGGCGCCAAATTGGTTAGGGCTGGGCTTGACCACGGTGCTACAACCTTTCCACCAAATTTGACCTAAAATCTGCCAATGCATATTAGAAATATCCTGCTAATAGCATTTTAGTAGTTTATAACCTCCCTGGTGGAGCAGTGGCCCTTACGTGATGCTGTTCTGGTGAAGGGTGTTAAGCTCGCTGCTATCTTCCTCAGTAGCCCTCTTGTCCAGGTTTTGGAAGTGTTGCATGGCTGACATGCTGCTCTTTAAGGTCTGCTTGGGGATGTCCAGTTTCTTTACAAACTCCAGGGCTCCTGGACCCTTGTAGGTGTACTGGTAGGGGCAACAGTCATGACCCTGGGATTAGAAATAAGATTGAGGATGTAAGTACAAGGTAATATATGAATATTGAAGTTCATTATGGCTGTATCTGTGTCCATAAAGGTGCATAACGATATTTGACAACCCAAAATTAATAACAGCAAGAGCAACAGATACATTTGAAGACTTCACTGCCTTTGAATTCTGTGTGCTTGACTAAGAGGAAAGCAAAAGCAATCAGAACTGGGATAGTGGTTTGTGTCCCTATGACATAACTTTAGTCCAATTACAAAAAGGCTTACTAAAATTCAACCTTTCACTTAATTATTGTAAGAATTCAAAATATCACAACATAAAAACTAAAGTACACAAAAGTTAGAATTCAATCAAGAAGCACACTTTTGTCCACTTTGAATGAAGTTACGATGTTATAATGATTTTCAAGGTAAAATTACCTTTACCAAGTAATAGTGATATTATACTGTACTGTATACTGTTTCTGGTTAAACAAAAGGTCTATCTCCTTAGGGATCCTTACCATAATATTGTCAGACACTTAGAATAACAATCTGAGCCTGTCAGTGGCAAAAACAACTATTAGTGGACGGACTTTGCCGTGTTGGTTGACGTTAACTTACACTGTGGCCACTTTCAACTAGGTGAACTGAGGGTTTATTTTGACCAAACCAGCGTTTGTGATTAATGGAAAAACTGGAAAGACAGTTTTGATGAGTTTTACTTTGTTTCTGTCCAGTGTGAAGTGCTGGCTTCACTTCACAGACCAGGAAGCTCTGCCTACTATTACAATCAATGAGTTATTGTTTGGGTTAGGCTCTCTTCTATGGCCAAAGCCAAAACGGTGCTAAAAAATGCTACAAAGCTCTACAGAGTTTCAGGGTTCATCAATGTGAGGGACTGCATTAACTTTTTATCCATATTGATTATTACATGATAAAATTAAGGTGCAATAATCAATATCAATCAATATATTATTGCTGCTGGACACACACACACACACACAGCCAGTGGTAGTTACCGCAGCAACAATCTCAGTGGGGCTGACATAGAGCACACTCAGCAGTGGCAGACGGTCAGTGGTCAGCTGGGTTACCCTGAAACGACAGAGGTGAGAAGGTTTTGGTGATGTAATGTGAAAAGTAATGACACTGAATTAAGAGCAAGAACTTGTGGAGCCATGAAGTGATGCTGGCCTGCCAAATAAGCTGATTTATGTTGGAAATATATCTATTATTGATACATTGTTGAACAACACTTCTTAAATGAAATGACTTGAATGATTTTGATTTCAGCTGAACATTAATACCGATCATCATAACGATGGAACAAGTGGCTTGGTAGCAGTACTCACTCCTTCCCCTTGGCGGCGTCAACCACAGTGATGCTGCTGTTGTGGGCCACCCAGGCCAGCTGGTCTCCGCTGGGGGAGAAGGAGACGCTGTGCACCCAGCCTCCACAGTCTTTATGCTCCATCAGCATCTCCCCAAAAGGCATTTTGGCTCCCCAGGCAGTAGGTCCGGGCTTGTCCTCAATATCCTTGATGTAGGCTGAGAAAACCCTGAGGAGCACAGCATAGAGATCTGTTATAGTTTGTCAACTTTGAAAGCCAACATTGGGTTGCTTGCTGCTTAGACTAATATTGTCTGATACATTTGAAAATAAGCTTCCTTTTCTGCCCTAGTCTGGCTTTTATACCAAACCTTTAAAGCTGCAGTAGGTAACTTCTATAAAAATAACTTTTTGTTATATCCTGACAGTAGTACATGAGACAGATAATTTGTGAAAAACCAGGTTTCTCTGGTTCCTCCTAGTGCTCCTAATGGCATTTGCAAGAATCCACCAGGCCTGAATGAAAACAACTAATCAGAGCAGAGAAAGCAAATGTCATTAGAAGCACTAGGAGGAGCCA
>NW_023339696.1:934174-934840 GCF_004916995.1 Morone saxatilis
TCTGTCTCATGTTCTACTGTAAAGGCTTGAGCAAATATGACAAAAATGTTTATTAAAATGAACTGCAGCTTTAACATCCAATCTTATTATATAAATAAATAGTAATTAAAAATGACAAAGATATCATAAACTATATAGATAGATACAATACAGAAATAAAAAATCTGCTGTAGGCTTTGTTCACACAAAAGGAGTGTTCAGTGAACTTGCATATTTAAGGCTAGCTTTGGCTAACACTGGCATATGCTTAATCTGGTCTGCTGTCCTCCTGGATATTAATTTTACTGTTTGTTACTTATTGACAGTTAATCAAATTAATCACCAAAAGTGTGGTTGTTATAAGAACTAAGACTCCAGCCTTCTTTCAACATCCGTTTTGCTAGTTGTCTCACCTGCAGTGGAAGTCTGCAGACCCTGCTGCCAGTAGGATGTTATTGGGATGCCAGTCCAGACTCAGGACTGTGGAGCGAACAGACTTCTTAATGTGCTTACTCAGCCACCTGAAATTGAGGGAGAACAGTAAAAAACCTGCATTTGAATGTGCTCACCAAATACAATGACAATCTGTCTGGCAATGAGGTAAAAAGTAAGAGATATATTGTGTTTCGACTGTGTTATTGAGGTGTGTGGGTTGGAGTCTGGCAAAGCACTTGACAGGTTTCACTT
>NW_023339696.1:934854-944236 GCF_004916995.1 Morone saxatilis
TTTATCACAGATGGGACTTTATCTGTCACTGTTAACAACTCATCCTCTACCCCCCCACATCGCTCATGTGGGGTACCTTAAGGCTCAGTCCTTGGTCCTATTTTCCATTTATTTGCTATTGCACCTATATTAGCATCTTTGCATTGGCTCCCTGTCTGGTATCGAATTCCATAGAAGATTCTTCTGTTTGTGTATAATGCCCTGCATGGTCTCGCCCCTACATTACAGAACTCCTGTCCCCATACAGTACAGCTAGGTCCCTTAGATCTACAGATCAAGGGCTGTGCATTCTTTGATCTCATCGAAAACATTTTGGAGACAGGGCCTTTTCATTAGTTGCACCAAGACTCTGAATAGTCTCCCTGAAAATATAAAAAGAGCAGAGTCTTTATACCCACTTTTCCTCCCTTTCCTACCCCTGCAATAACTCACATGGTTTGGATTCTGCATTGATGAATGTCTGTATGTGTTTATATGTGTGCACTATGTATTTATCCATGTGTTTGTAAGTAACTATGTCTTGTCATCTTTTTGCGCATTGTTTATTGTAAAGCACTTTGGATCATACCCTATAAATAAATTGGACCCTGACCTTGTTTATCTTTCTAGTCCAGACTGTTTGACAGAAATCACCATCCTTAGGCTTTCACACTTTGTGGTAAACAATCTTGGCCTTTAAAACCAGTTTACATTTTATGCAAAAAACTGGAATAGTTTATCATGTATAGCTTACCAGTCATTCTCCTTCTCAAAGTAGCAGACAGAGATGATGCGAGCTCCACTGCCCAGGGCGAACTTGTTCTCCAGTGGTGACCACTTCACACAGGTGGCTGCACGGTTGATGCGCACAAGAACCAGGGTGGGCTTCCACACACCATCCTTCAGAGTCCACACGTAGGCGTTGCGGTCAGAGGCACATGTCACAATGCGGTTGGACTCTGGGGCCCAATCAATGCCTGTGGACATTATTAGGAAGCAGGTGTCAAAGGATGGATGAACGATGCCGTGTTCATACTAGGAAATATATGCTGTATGTATGTTTGACTTGAGATGTCTAAAACCATTACCATTAATTCTGACATCACCAAAACAGAAATGTGTGTACTAAATTGTGTAAATTCAATTGATGCTTCAATACACACATCTTTGCAGTGAACATTTCATTAAAGGTAACCTCAAGTAAACACTGACTACTTTAATTACTGCACTTTTTGTCATTGTATTTTTATGTAGGTTAATCATTCTGACCTGTACCAACAACTCAAGTACCCCTTCATCAACACCTTCAATCATGTTTCAGATGTGTTCATTGATTTTAAACTGGATACTATTTAACAATATCGACTATATGAAAGTGGCCATTATTAGAATATTTTTGAAACAGTTTAACTAAAGTGTCTTGTTTTTTTAAACTTTGCATTTGATCTACTTTGGGACAAGCTGGGTGTTTCAATCTTCTATCCATTTTTAGCTTGACTATTTTAACCATTCAACTGTTACTTTGAGCTATTTTGACCATTTATCCATTGGTTTTAGAAAACTGTTTAGACTTCTCTGCTCACTTACAATTTTTTTTAATTTTTCATGCACTCAACACCTGCTCTTCAGGTGTTACAGCTGACTCAATAGACTCAATATATTGATATTTCAAAAAAAATTAAACTTCAATTTCTTTTTCATATTATGTACCCCCTGGCGATTGCAGAACGATGTTGTCAGACACGTCACATTCCACCTCTCCTTCAGGCACTGTTGGCTGATATAGTGTACCTGTGATTCGTCCACTGTGCTCAGTCAGCTCATGGATCTTGACCCAGTCTTTGCCTTTCTTCTCGTAGATGTTCACCACATTGTTGTTCGGACTCACTGCAATCTCTGTACAGAAGTATGTGCACAAACGTTAGGCACTGTAACCACTTTCTATGTGACAACACAGAGGTTCTTTATCTGTGGTATATGAATGTGCTCTGAAAATGTCATGGCTATTAGTCTGTTACACTTCATATAGCAATACAATACAAATGTGCTTATACAGCTGCAATGATTCTGGGGTAATTCCTGCTAGTTCTGTGGTAAAGCCTGATGTAAAGTGTGTAAAACAAGTCAACAACCGTGCACCGCAGTGTTCAATGATAACTGTAATGTCAAGAGAAAAAACATCAGTAGACATCCTGCAGCTAAACTGCAGTCAGAAGCATGAAGCAATGCTCTCCATTTCCTGTATTCATAATCAGATTCTCTGCGTTTCTCCAGGCAACATTAATGCAATTAGAGGAGGGAGAAAATGTATCTGCATTGCAAGTGTGGTCCCACCCTGTACTGAAGCCTCAGGTTGTGGAGAAAGAATAATGTGATGTTGTATTACTGTATAAGGAAATATGTATGTTTGTGGTTTCACCTACGGGTCCTGTCTTTGTTCCAGGTGTGGCAGGAGAGCGGCTCCAGGCCAAAACTGTGGAGTGACATGTCTGAACAGAGGCAGGAGAGGCTGCTGGAATGTGGCTGCTGGTCTGCGGATATGTTGCTGCAGGTCCCAGGATCAGATCAGGGACACATTTTATATAGAAACGTGATTTTGAAAGACAAAGTTAAAGGTGTTAGACTTACATGGATTCTTGGAATTTTTGTCTGACGAAAGGGGAGACAGACTTCCAGTACGGATTTACTGTCTGCAAAAACTCTCCCTTTAACTCACTTGTAGTTCCGTGTGCAATGATTGTGAGATAAGAGTGCACCTTTATCAGGTGTGGTGCACACTGTGCAAACATGCTTTAACTGTTACGTTTGTATATTTCTCTGCCCTCTAACACTAACCTTATTCCAACTGGAGGATCTTTGAATATGGAGATGACAATTTGTTATTATCATCATAAGGGAGAGAAGAAGTTCAGTCCTACTAACAGTCTAACTGGTTCTGAGCCCCAGGAGACACTACTAAGCATTACTTTTAGTGCTGTATTTTTTCAAACAGGCAAAAGCAGAGAAAATAATTGCTGAGAAGAAAACATCCATTAGATTAGAAGGTCTGGAAAGGAATGATACTTTTCTTAATAGCTGTGTGGACCAGGTGGATAGCATAAATCAGTTTTACCAGCGATCAAAATCTGGCCCAGCTGCATAGATAAAACCATGAGAGCAGAGGTAATTACTTACCTTTGTTGTATCTGTGTGGTGAATTTGCGGTGGTGGCCAAAGGTGCAGGGCTGTATCCGTGGACTCTGGGCAGTCGACACGAATGGAGCTGTGCAGTCTGACTGGATGAAGGAAGTGGCTTTTACTGAAAGGAGTAAAAGAAAGGTGGGCGTGTCTGCTAATAGCTGTTGTGCAAGAATCTTGTCTGGAGCAGGTTTGTTGTGGTAAACAACAATCAGTTGGGACCTCACCATAGGGACAGCAACCACTATATATATGTATAATATACAAAACAACCTCTTATTAAGTAAGTAAGTATCTTATTGTACTTCAGTGATTTAAGTATTACATTTTGACTATAAAGTTTAAAGCTGCAGTAGGCAATTTTTTATAAAAATACATTTGCACACTTTCACTTTATTTTGACAGTAGAACATGAGACAGATAGTGAAAAAATGATTCCTTCTAGTGCTCCTAAAGATATTTGCAAGAATCCTAGTAAAGAAAGATAGTTGACTGTTGAGTCTCATTAAAATACAGACCCTGGGAATGAGACTCAAAAAGCAGCTATCTTCCAGCCTCCAACCCAAAGCTGTCTTTATAATTTGGTTATGTAAATGGTAAAATGGACCTGTACTTGTATAGGCGCTCTTTCTAAGTCTTCCGACCACCTCAAAGCGCATTTTACACTACGTGCCACATCACCCTTCACACACATTCAACGACACCGATGAATGCATCGAGAGGCAATTTTGGGGTCAGAATCTTGCTCACGGATACTTCGAAGACGTGGAGGAGGAGCCGGGGATCGAACCCAACAACTTTCGATTCGGGGACGACCTCGCTCCTGCCTCTGAGCCCACAGCCACCCTTTTCCGGCTCCTGATTGGTTGTTTTGTTTTCAGGCCTAAGAGTTTTGTAGCAAATACCATGGGGAGCACTAAAAAAGGAGGCCAGAGGAAGCTGATTTTTCACAGGTTATCTGTTTCAATGTAATACTGTAGTAAAAGTAAAGTAGTAAAAGCAATATGACTTGAGTTATTAATAAAAAAAGTTTCATAAAATGAGGATTAGAGATGCAAACAAACAATTATGAAATTAATCTGCATTTATTTTTCAAGTTATTGATAAGATTTTTTTTATAAAATGTCACAAAATATGGACAAGATGTCCAACTATAATATGTGCAGAGCCAAAAGGTGATAATTCAAAATAGTGCTTTTTATGTTAACCAACATCCAAAACCTAAAGATTACAGTGTATACATACTGAGGCCTAACATTGCCCACCACCTAACTGTTTTGGTTTTAAAACGCCTATGTTGTATTTTTTTTAATCTTTGTAATTTTACATTTATAGACTAAATGTAAATTTTAATTAGATTCCTGTTCTACATACCGGTACAGAGGTGGCGGTAGTACATTAAAGTTGAGATTGCAATCAATGGGAATGAATGTTTTATGTGGGGTAATTTTCAATTTCAATTCAATTCAATTCAATTTTTGTAAGCGCCAAAAATTCATAACAGAAGTTTATTCTCAAGGACACTTTTCAATAGATCAGGTCTAGGACCGAACTCCTTATAACATTTACAGAGACCAACAGTACCTACCATGAGCAATGCACTTGGCACAAGGGCAAGGAAAAACTGCTTTAACAGGCAGAACCTAGGACAGATCCTGTCGGCTCCTAGTTGTATCGTCTGTCTGACCCAAGTTGGGGTGAAGAGAAGAGAAAGACAGAGAGAGAGAGGACAGACAGACAGACAGGTGCATAGCAACAACAGTATGTGGTAAATTGCAATCCAGCAGGACGCATGGCAGGAGGCCCCAAACATGATCGATATAGGAAAGAACTGCAAAGACGATAAAGCACAAGAAACCCGGGAAGAATGAAGGTAGTAACATGCATTAATGGACATGAAGAGAGCAGAAAGAGAAGAGAGGAGAGAGGACGCAGTGCACCCAATGGGAAATCCCCGATAGTCTATGCCTAGTAGCAGCACAACTAAGGGTGGTTCAGGACTCACCTGATCCAGCCTTAACTATAAGCTTATCAATAGAGGAACGTCTTAACCTAGCCTCTTAAAATGTGGAGAGGTGCTGCCTCCGAACCACAATGGAACGGTTCCAACAGGAGAGTAGCTTGGTAACTGAAGGCTCTGGCTTCCTGTCTACCTTTTAGAGACTATAGGTAACCACAAGTAGCCAGCATTCAGAGAAACGTAGTGTTCTAGACGCGTAATAGGGTACTATGAACTCTTCAAGTATGAAGGGGCCTGACCATGAAGAAGCTTTATAGAGTTGAGGAGGAGGAGTTCTAAATTCTATTCTAAATTTAACAGGGAGCCAATGCAGAGAAGCTAGAAACAGGAAGAAGATGTGATCTTTTTCCTAGTTCCTGTCAGTACTCTGCTGCAGCCGTTTTGAATTAAGGAGCCGTTTTAATGGACTTATTAGGGGCAACCCTGATAACAAAGAGTTGCAGTAATAATTGTATTATAAATGTAGTAAAGTTCGGTTTAAGGGGTTACTGATTTTTTATGGTAGGGGGAAGTCTGCTAAAAATCTGTTAATAAGTCACACTGTCAGATCAAAGGACCATTGTGTTGAGGAAGGCCTAAGGCCTTCACATGTGATTTACAGAGGAGGTTACCAGGTGTTCTTGGATATACTGGATGGTTTATAAGATAGATCATTCCGAAAGCCCATGTGATGGGAAGAAAAGGGTTCTGTCAGTCATTATAATGAGAAACTTCCTCAAAATATTGACTTAGCATCTCAGAATAATGACTTAGTATCTTAAAGTACATAATAATTTTACATTGGCAGAAATGGGCTTCCATAGGGGTGCAATCAATGATAAAACTGACAATTATTAATATAGACACTGGGCTTTAGATCCATTTCAATGAATCCAACTAAAGAGACAGCTCTTTCAACAATGTGGTAAAGTGAGGGGTGGTTTTTAGAAATGTACATTTGTATACAAAGTATTTGGCAAACATAATCAAGTTATTAAATGAAAATTCATGTTTTCTGTCCTCCATTATAAAACCAGATCTAATATTACTATAAGTCAGAGATGGCATAATCAAACTATTACTCAGTACAGGAAGTAGTGCTCTGCTTTCAAGATAAAAGAACAAGCTATGAGAGACTCATAAGGTACTTATTACAGAGAGTATGGTTTTATTTTTATATGCGAGTGTAATAACAATAAAATTGATGACTTGATAAAATTGCTGTGACTTTTTGGGCAAACAACTTTACTTTATAACTCTCTTGTCAAAAACAGGAAAGCTTTATAGACATCTCATCTTCTGAGAAAAACTATGGACAATATTACTAGATTACTTAAATTTAAGTTTGTTTTTTGCCATCTCTTGATTTAGTATTATGTATGTATGAACTCTCTGTGAATGTTTCCAGTACTCCCTGTAGTTATTTGTAGTGGTGTATGTGTTGTACTCAGTTGTACTGTTAATAAAGATTTAAAAAAAAAAAAAAGAAAAAAAAAAGAAGAAAAAGAAAAACAAGCAGCACACACGTCATTTGAGATTGAGGTGAGGAGTTTGGTGTAATGTTAGTTTATAGATTGTGAATAGCTGTCACACATTGTGGATGCTTCTGTTCAACGCTTGCCACTTGTTTCTGTCTGTGAGTGGGTTATCGTGTTGTTTTCAGAAGGCACTGCGGGAGGGTAATAGCTAAGCTAGCTCGCTACGATAGTTCAAGTAACGTTAGTTGATATCCAAGATGGCTAATCATGAGAAATCCTCAAGTGTATAACGTTAGCTAACAGTTACTTTTATATTAGGATCGCACTGACTGTTTGTCCTGTACAGCCAACAAGCTCGTAGCGTTAGCATGTTAACTTTACTCCAACATTAACAGTTTTTAATGATTAACTAACGTTAAGTGACAAAAACACGTTAGATGTAAGCTGAGTAACGTCAACGTTAACGTTAGCTAACGTTAACTAATGAACTGTTAGGTAACGATAAAAGTTAACATTACGTTACAAACGTTAATCCAGGTACTGTAATACAGTAACGTTACTATTTGGAGGTAACTTATTTTAACTCGTTGGTAGCTAGCTTAGCTACTAAGCTAACAGTTAATTCTGTTATTTCTCTGCATGTCAGGGGAAATACCTTTTACTAAGCTAACGTTAGCTCAACCATCTACTGTAACGTTACTACAGTAACGTTACCATTTGGAGGTAACGTTACTTTAAAAGTACAAAAGTATCAGCACAATGTAACGTTACTTAAATATCATTATCATATAACGTTATATAAGTTAGTATCATTATGCAGAGTGACTGTTCCGGTTACAATATATTTTTGGATTATCGTTACTAATACATTATTGTGTAAAATTAACTTTAGTGTTGCAACTTAAGTAAGTTACAGTGTCAGTCAGTAAATGTGATTTACTGTAGAAAAATGCCCTTTACCCAAATGTAATGAAGGTTTCTTTGATTCTAGCCCACTTTGGCATGACCACGTTAAAGCTGCACTACGTAACATTTCTAAGAATAACTTTTTGAAATATTTGCTGAAATTAGCTGTGTCCCGAATTCAACAGTAGTACATGAAACAGATAATGTTGGAAAAAAATCATGTTTATCTGGCTCCTCCTTCTGCTCCTAATGGATAATATATAAGAGAAAGATATAAAGACGTTTTGGGTTTGTGGCTTGAAGATACTTGATTGTTAATTCTCACTTCCTGATTTGATGGTATGTTTCCATCTTATCTCCTTCCAGGTCAAAGATGGCGTCAAGCAGTACGAGCAGCGAGGAGGAGCGGAGCCTCAGGGAGTGCGAGCAATATGTCCAGAAGCACAACATCCAGCTGCTGCTCAAGGACTGCATCATCCAGCTGTGCACGACCCGGCCCGACCGGCCCATGGCCTTCCTCAGGGACCACTTTGAAAGACTGGAAAAGGTGGGTGCAAACACATGTGACCGCAAAGGCTCTCTCGGATATTGGTGCTATAAGAAACCCCTTTAGATGACACAGACTTATTTGACTTACTGGTAATATAAAGGTAATCTAACAAAATGTACTCATTCATGTTTAAAGACCTACTTTCTTTACTAGCAGCCTATTATTCTTTGAGTGCCTCAAGTTTTGTGTCGCCCAGCAGGAAGAAGCCCAGCAGATGGCTTCGCAGCAGAAGTCCAGCTTGCGGTCAGACTCCCGTGAGGATGAAGTATCTCCACCTATGAACCCTGTGGTGAGGGGTCGCAGCCGGAGAGGAGCCATCAGTGCTGAGGTGTACACGGAGGAAGACGCTGCTTCCTATGTCAGAAAGGTCAGCGCTGATAACTTTAATATTTTTATTCACACACCTTCATGCTGCCCTTAAAGCTGAACACATCAATATTTTTATACTGTACACTGATACACAGCGTGTTATGTGATGTTTGTTGTGATGAACCCACAGAGAAATGTCAGCAAGTATTTCAGCCTGTGTTTTGCTTATATTTTGGTTTGCTCTCATCAGCATTCTCTCAACTGACAATTAACTCTTCTTAAGCCCCGCCTCTTTTTGTTCTGTGCTTGAGTTGAGTAAGCCTCGGTTAGAACCTCGGTCAACTTTCTCCTTTACTTTACTAAAGATATGCTATATGCTAGGCTCTCTATGTTGAAAAGACAAACCCATTTTGGAGATGGTTAAAAGATAAAAGCAACATATGGATGAATTGATAACTAGCTAGTTAACTAGTTAGTATCTAAGTACAGGAAAGGAGAAAGTTGAGGTTCAGACTCAACTGTTATTGGAGCACGGAGCAAAAAGGGGCTGGACTTAGGAAGGGTCGTTTTGAACTTACATCTTAAGTTAGCTAATGTTAGCAAAACGCTAGCTAACTAGCTCGCTAATCTACATCAATTGGTAGCTAACTACCTAGCTAGCTAAGCAATCATAAGCTAGCTAGTTACATCTGAAAGATAATGTAAGCAAAATGCAAGCTAACTATTTAGCTAATTTGCATCAGTCGTTAGTTAGCTAAAGTTTTGCTAACATTAGCTAAGTTAAGATGTGACTATCAACGTCGCTTCTATCTTTCAACCAGGTTGTCTTTTCAACATAGACGAGCCTAGCACATAGCATATAAAACAAGTTTAGCATAAGTTTATAAGGTGATGATAAGTTCAATATTTTGCTTTTAGTTTGTTCTGCTGCCCCCAACTGGCCAAAAATTCAATGAATGGAGTCTTTTGAGTCCGTGGTGGAGA
>NW_023339696.1:944336-945645 GCF_004916995.1 Morone saxatilis
AATGTTATCTTCATTGAAAAAAACAGTGCTTTTCTTTCAAAAATAAGGACATTTCTAAGTGACCCCAAACTTTTAAACGGTAGTGTATATATACATAATGTATGTATAAAAACACACATTCCTTTTTTTTTTTACACATTTTAGTAAGTAGTCTTAAAACTTGAAACCTCAATCAAACAAAATTGTGTTTTTACTGTGTGTAATGCTGCTGCTACACTGCAATTTCCCAGCTTGGGATCAATAAAGTCTATCTATCTATCTATCTATCTATCTATCTATCTATCTATCTTAAGATACACATTAGTATTAATATACACATTAAGAAAACTGGAAAACTTCAATGTGAGCGCAGCAGTATCTACTAATGCAATGTTGTGTAATAACAGAACAGGGTCATTTGAGGACACAAACCAGCCATTTGACATGTGTAATCATAGCAATATTGATTCTATTATGTGGCAGTATCAGTATTCACTGAAATGTACAATAAGAGTCTAAACAAGATTTTTTTCGACCAAAGGTCATCCCAAAAGACTACAAGAGCATGGCCGCCCTGGCCAAAGCCATGGAGAAAAACGTGCTGTTTGCCCACCTGGATGACAATGAGAGGAGGTAATGGCACCAATCAGTTCACTAGTTCAACCATCCTTTCCAAAGCATGTCCAGCTAATCACCTCATTTTCTACCCCTCCAGTGACATTTTTGACGCAATGTTTTCTGTCAACTACATTGCTGGAGAAACAGTCATCCAACAAGGTGAGTTAAAACCCCATTTTAGATGAAGTTTTTATGTGTTTTTTTTCCATTCATTCATTTGTTCATTCACGGGACTCCTGTTCCTCCTGTTACAGGTGACGAGGGAGACAACTTCTATGTTATCGACCAGGGAGAGATGGATGTAAGCTCTCTTTTTTTTGTTTTTGTGCAGTTTTACACTCCAGAAAACATCCGCCAGTGTTACTGAAAATTTGAAAAGTGTTCTTTCACATACTTCATTTGCTAGATGTGCTGTAGTGGTTCAGTGAGGGAAACATTAAAGGAGAACTAAAACCAACAATGAATTCATTTTACTAAGAACGAACAGCCAGATACAGCACATTGCTCTGTGGAGCCCAAAAATAGTGGTGAACCATTGACTGTTGTGGACTGTGTCTGTCAAGTAAAGCCAACACAGAAGTGTCTTAAACCTGCATTCTTTCTAATGACCAGCAGGGGGCAGCTCCATTGGCTGCAAAAGAAGTATGATAGTATTGAGCCTTGTGAAGAAATAATCCTACATTTGACATGATTCATTATCTCAGTAAACAGT
>NW_023339696.1:945770-950757 GCF_004916995.1 Morone saxatilis
GACAGGTCATTCTCAGTGAGTCAGTCAAATTAGGCAGTGCTGATCAGATACGAAGCATAGAATGGTATCAGACTCACCCCTCCACCCAGACTACCATAGGGTCATATGGTAGCTCTAATGGATGGATGCCACGTCATTAGAAACCTAACCAATTGCTACTTCTGCTATCTGTCTCCTTCTAGGTCTACGTGAACAACGAATGGGTGACCAGCATTGGCGAGGGGGGCAGTTTTGGGGAGCTGGCTCTAATTTATGGGACCCCTCGGGCAGCTACAGTCCGGGCCAAGTCCAATGTGAAGCTGTGGGGCATCGACAGAGACAGCTACAGAAGAATACTGATGGTAAACTGTCCAGTCCTGGAAAATGGAAATCTGACCACAGTTATGGCAAATGATGAATTGTGGCGTAATTATTCTCTGTTTTAGGGGAGCACTTTGAGAAAGCGTAAGATGTATGAGGAGTTCCTCAGCAAGGTGTCCATTTTAGGTGAGAACTTGTCTCATCAGTTCATCATTGACCTGCTATATCCAGATGAGTGTATGCGTTGAGCCCAGTGTCTCTCCTGAACAGAGTCTCTGGATAAGTGGGAGCGTCTGACGGTGGCAGACGCTCTGGAGACGGTGCAGTTTTTGGATGGCCAGAAAATCGTGGTGCAGGGAGAGCCCGGTGATGAGTTCTTCATCATCCTGGAGGTACGCACCACCTTGTGGAAGCCCAAACTGGTTGGTGTAGGACATTCAGTGGTGTATGGTGTGAAACTAAAGATTAATGTCAGTTCATCCCACTGATGATCAGAATGGTAAATTGCCCAGCCGTAATTTAACCTACAACAAATGAAGGCTGTACTGCAGCTCCAGTGGCTATTCTCTGGAGAAACTGGGATGTATAATCAGCCCATCTGCATCTTGGATCTGGATTTCCTGAAAATTGCTGTTGCTTTCTGGGATGTGTACTTTAAGATGTCTTTGTTGTGCTGTCAGGGGACAGCAGCAGTGCTTCAGAGGCGGTCAGAGGACGAGGAGTTTGTAGAGGTCGGCAGACTCGGACCGTCAGATTACTTTGGTAAGTCAGACAGACGTGTCACCTACAGTGCAGCCACTTCGTCAGTGTGAGCAGCTAGTTGCTAACACTGCCTTGCTGTTAGAATTAGATGTTGTGTATTTTTTTAAAAAAGTATCCCAAATATATAAAAAGACCAAAGCAGGACACCATCAGCATCATATATGTGAACCTTGTGTGACTTGTTATCTTTCAGGTGAGATCGCCCTGCTGATGAACCGGCCCCGCGCTGCCACTGTTGTTGCATGCGGACCCCTCAAGTGTGTCAAATTGGACCGGCCGCGGTTCGAGCGAGTCCTGGGTCCCTGCTCCGACATCCTGAAGAGAAACATCGAGCAGTACAACAGCTTCGTGTCCCTCTCCGTCTGAGCTCGTCTGCACTCAGACCCTCCTTTCCTCTACTGCAGGGTCCACCAACGCACATCTGCTTTATTTTCCTACTTTACTCTCTCTTTCACGTTACCACAGCCACAAGATCACTTCAATACATCTGTTACTCTTTATTTATTTAATTTTGCGTGTACTCTGAAGATAGGATTAGTTTGTGTGAATGACACAATTCACCTGAAGCTGTTATCACAATATCAAATAGGAGTTTGCATTGAACTTACAGCTGCTGAAATGAATTAACAGCATATGTGTGATATGTGTGTGCATTCACACTGTGAGTTCAGAGGTCAGTGACAAGATATAAAAGCACTGATCACAACAGGACAAGTCTGTGTGTTTATAGAGCACATTTTAAAACATGCTGATAAAACATTTAGATAATTAAAATGGGGACATTGATATAAAATATACAGATGAGATTAAATCATCTAGACAAAATATGAAGCACAGTGAAACTTAATGGATAAAAGATGAGTCAAATTAAGACAGGATATAAAAATGTGAAAGGTAATAAGCATAGTGTAAGCTGACATGTGGCACATTCAAAGAAAAATGACCTACCCAAAGTATTTTCACATCAGTTTTGCAGTATTAAAGGTTCTATATGTAACTTTCAAAAAAAATTTAATAGTGACACCAGTGGCTGTTAACTGCAGCCAGCGTCCTGCTGCTCACTCTCCATATGGCCAAAAGTGACACACAAAAAAATAAAGAACATAAATTACAATCATATTTAGAATAACGTTACTATCTGTAGTGTTTTTATATTCTGTTTGGACCATTAGCTCCATGCTACTAACTAGTCTGGCTGGAGCTAGCTGATTATTTTGCTATGTTAGCTAGCTAGTAATTTGTCCGTGTCAGCTAACATTAGTCCACTATAACCACAGCCTCACAATATGTTCTACAAGCTTTGCAGTAATGTTGGCTTTGACTTTGTGTTGTGGTGAGTGTCGGCCGTTTGTAGATGTTAGTGGACTCTAGGGCAGTGGAGACTTGGGACTGAAAATCCAACCCTCATCCCTTCATGGAAACAAATAAATAAATCCACAGGCAGCAGACAAAGTCAGGGAAGGTCTCCTTTTTTAAATTACATTACAACCCATTCACTCTTTGGCTGTGAAATGTGATTAATACATAAAAATGTAAAATGCTTCAGAATCTACAAAAAAGTCGACAGTGTGAGTGCACAGTTAGTAGCTTAATTTGCTCTGGAGATGTTCAGTGACAGATGGTTTCATGCTGACTGAGGAAGCTTTATGTTTGTGAAGCGGTACGCCTAAAGGTTTATCTGTTTGCTGCTGCTCTTTTCTATTTGTCAAGATGTTATTAGCCATGCTAGCAGACTGAAATGTCCCGGCAGCTCTCATATGGGGGCTCTCAAACTCAGATTGGCTTGGGGCCACTGTTGGTATTGTCATCTCATAGGAGGACCACTTCAAGGTTCAAGTACTACAAGAAAGAGCAATATTCTGGAAATATTTCCGTTACTAACGTTGTACTTAAAAACAAATGCAAACAGCAGTTTCTATACATTTTTATATTTTTTGCAGACAAACAACAAATGAAGGCCAAAAGAAATCATTTTTAAAAAATATGTTTTTATTTTAACTGTATATGAAAGGGTGGTTTAAATTTTTATGAAACACCTAGAAAAGAAATAAAATGTATCGTCGCAAGTGGTAATGAGCGCGTTAAAACCATTTTGTGCTCCACAGAAAGAAACAGCTCAATCGGCAAAAATGAAAGTGTCACAACATCACTTCATACAGTTTAATTCTGTTTAAAGAAGGACTGAGACTAATCAGAGGTTTCATGATGATTGGACAGATGATCAAAAAGTTATGACCAAAAGTTATAAGCCCCGCCCTTAGTGAGCATATGGTGGTCGATGGTGGCCATGCTTTTTCACCAATCTCGCTCATTTGCTATATAAATGTGTATCTTGATCCTGCAGTGCCCCTCACACAGTAAGTATAGGAGTACAGGTCCGTTTACCATTTACCATTTAAGTCCGAATGACCACCCATCATCACTCTCAGTGTTAATTGTCTAAGATGTCTTAACTTAGCAGGGTTGTACCCATCTGCCATATGTACAGTTTGGTATCACTTTGACTTGGTACTGTATTTGTTTTTATCTGCTAACTTCACAGTATTTCTGACTGAGCAATAACTGAGTGTGAGTATGTGGAGCACTCAGAAAGCTGGCTCGTTGTTTGTTTTCAGCCTGATGTTGGACAGCTCACTGCGCTCCAGCATTCAGTCAGACCATCAGTGTTCGAGACTGAAAAGGCTGCAGCGAGTCTCTCCAGCGGACCATTCTTTTCTATCGTTTTTGTGCCTTTCCTCAGATTGATCGGAGTGATTGTGCTTAAATGTCGGTGTGTTTTGGATTTCTCTGTAAGTCGTTCTTACAGCAGTTGAAGCAATAAAGACATCAGTGTTTTTATTGTGTCTGAATTGTGCCTTTATTATTTTATGGTCAGATTATGAAAATAGTTCCTGTGTGAAACTGCTTACAACAAGGTCTGCATGATTCCTGGAAAGAGACATAGTAAAGGGTTGTTCTGCTTTTTCTGTTTGTTTTTCACACATGCAGTGTAATTATTTTATTATTTGCGCATACATTAAAATATATAATATAATACATATATTATTATATAGAATTTAAAAGAAATAGAACATCGTTGGGGCTGATGTCATCATCATCAGTCATTCTATTAGTATAGTTGTTGCTACTGTTGTTGTGCACCTTTGTCTCTGTCTTTCTCTCTTTACCCCTCTACCTGCCCTCTCCCTCTCTCTCTCTGCCTCTCCCTCTCTGCCTCTCCCTGTCCCTCTCTCTCTAACCCCAACTGTTCGAGGCAGACGACCACACTCCACCTAGCAGCCCGAAGGTCTCGTCCTTACGGTTTACTGCCTGTAAAAGGCAGTTTTTCCTTGCCCGCCGTCACCAAGTGTTGCTCATGGTGGTTCTGTTGGTTCTGTAAATGGTAAAGGAACTTTGGTCTAGACTGCTCTATTTGAAAAGTGTCTGAGATAAACCTTCTGTTATGATTGGCAGTTATAACTAAAAAAACTGAATGGAATTTAATTGAAAACTGTCAGTAGAGCTCTTATGAAGAAATCCACCTCAAACCTTTATAATTTATCAGAACTCTAACATAAAAACAATAGGTTGTGTAACTAATGCAACATTCAAGTAGCATGAAAATACAATACTAATCAGAAATTGTACAATTGTAATACCAGGACAATACATTATATTGAGGATCCATGAAGTGTGATGAATCTGTGCATAATTAAAGACCATTTTTGCAGATCGTTTTTTTTCTCAAATAAAGAATGAGTAACGATATTGACTGTAAGTGAAAAAGTAGCATTGTTCCACAAAGATGGTATTTCAGTGGGAAAGGTCCGCAATTCAGCCAAGATTAAAATGTCCTAAAGAGGTTATTCAGGTGCTGTCAATTGAAAATTATGGCTGTGGAACATATAACTTTATATCATATGTGATATGTATTCAATAATAAACA
>NW_023339696.1:950857-955512 GCF_004916995.1 Morone saxatilis
GTAACAGTGATCCAGTGTGTTCTCATAAGGCCAAACATACATGTTGGACAACAGTAAAAGACACATGTCACATGTCAGGAACACAGGTTCAGATCTTAAGTTGGTATTTCAACCTATTGGCCTTATACTGTACAGAGCTCCTACCTGAGACTGCACATTGGCTCCAACTTGAGCACCATGGTAAGAGGCCCCATTAACACTCTGAATGCTCATGAACATGTCCCCTGAGTTTGGGAGGTTAAAAGAACCAGAAGAACCTGGAGAGGAAGAGATGGAAGCAGCTGAACAAGAGAGCCATGCTGAGAAGGAAAACACATGCACACACCACAGAACACAGGATTCTATTGGGCCATTGTTCATAATGAAGACATTTAGTCTGTAGGGAATTTGCTTGGGAACCAGATGGTCAAGTCTTGCACAGACCATGGCATAGAGTGTGGATTGGTAGCTGGAGAAGTGCCAGTTCTCCTTCTGTGCAATGCCAATGTGCCCTTGAGCAAGGCCCCGAACCCCTAACTGCTCCCACGTGGCAGCCCATCACTCCACCATCTCTTCACATTTACATGTCCATGAGCCCTGTGTGTGTGTGTGTGTGTGTGTGTGTGAGAGAGTGAGATTGCATGTAAAAAATATTTTTCAGGTAATAACTGGTAATAAATACAAGTCAGTCTTCTTGTTAGTGGATGCATTCCTTGTTGGTCGGCCCGGAAAGCGCCGCTGTCATCTTCCGCCACTGTGCAGCAGTGATCAGGATTGCCACCATGTTATTGTAGTCCTGCTCATTTCAATTTCAATTCAATTCAGTTTTATTTGTATAACGCCAATTCATAACAGAAGTTACCTCAGGATACTTTTCAAAAAGAGCAGGTCTGAAAGGAAATGTTATACAACTCAATCGCAAATAGGGCTCAGCAGTCAATAATGACGTGAAACTATGATTTTTTAGTTTGGCCCATGTCCCATCTGCTAACATGGAGGCAGCAGACTTTATAACCTTATGGCATCTAGTGTTGTAGTTGCAGATTACAACACCCTTGCTTCACCCTCCGATTTCCAAGTGCGAAGGAGAAACTATGGTGGCCGCAAAACACCCCTATCTAGGACAAGTATTTGGTTTATCCCTTCTAGACTACTGTAGAAACATGGGGTTTAACAATACTGACTATGAGCAGTGAAATGAAATTAAAGATACCTTCTGCAATGGATTAGAACTAGGACAGGATAATTGCAAGGTGGATGACTACCACCCTTAAAATAAAAACTAAACCCACATGGAGTGATTGCACTGAAATCACCATGGAGCAGGGACAGAGATGGGCGTTGAATGAGCAGGACATGTAGGATGTTGTGTTTGTAAAGGTACAATACCAGTGATCATGCTGGTTAACAGAGAGTTTTTGCTGTCAGCAGCATACAGCTGGAAATCCTCATCTTTCATTTGGAAGCCTAGGGAAAGAGAAAGAGAAACTGTGCTCAACACAATGATGCCACATTAGTGGTCAGACCTTCCTTCAGAAGAAACTACTGTTTATTACAACTTGGGTTTTATTTTTGCCGCTCTGACCAATGGTTCTACCGGTTATGATAACATTGTACTCATCAAGATAATTACTGACATCTTAGGACATGGTAACATTGTCTTTGTTTACAATGCTCGTAGCAGACCGAACCTAAGCTAATACAGAAATTCCTGCTTAATCTAACAGTATTTGTACATTTGAAGTCCTACCTGAGTTGGGTGTGGCAGGAGAGTTGGCTTGACTGTTGTGGACAGCAGCAGCTGCTGCCTGGGTTGCCGTCACCGCTGTCTTTGCTGCGTAAAGATTGGCCTCCTCCTGGAACTTGCCAATGTTCTTCTTGTACCGAATCCTCTTGTTACCGAACCAGTTAGAAACCTGGTGGAGAAAAAAAGGGAAGGAGAGAAAAAAAACAGTTTTCACACATCTGTCATTTTACCACAAATCCAACACTGGTTTTGTGTGGGTGACTTATAAAAATAACATGTTGACAGTGTGCTCCTTGATTTCAATGTGAAATCAAAACTGCACTGGAGTCAAATCTGTGTTAAAAGGGAGCAGTGGTTAATAGAGTGGCAGTGTTGACGAGTAGGAGTATTCCAGGTCATACTACACACAGAGCTTCTAAAGAGCAACCAAGGATAGACAATAACGACATACGACAGCTTAAAGGTCATTGGCCACTGTGTACGTGTGTGTGTAGGGCTGGTGACCTTTGTGTGTATAAGTGACATTTACCAAACAGTTCTCCCTACAATGAAATTGCCTCCACTGCCTTTTTCAAAACATCCCCCTCGTCCTGGTGAACTGAAGGCTAATTAGCAAATAAATTGTGATAATGTGGACTAGAATCATGTGACAGTAGCAACTACTCGTGGTGTGAGCTGGCAAATTACTGAAGCTTTTAAGCTAACTGCTAACATACCAAGTAGAGAGTAAACAACAACATGTATTTATCAAAGAGGAGTTAAATAAAAATGCATTGTGCAACACAGCTAATAAGCTACCATCGTTTCCTCCATTAAAATGGTATTTTTCTTGTAGCTGATGCTAGTGAATAATCCCATTTGATCCCACTGACCTTACCTCTGACCTTAAGTCTGTGACTTAAGGTAATCACCTGTAAAAATGGGTTTGCATCAGACTATAGGTGTGCTTGATTTCCTGTCGACAGATTTTGTTGTAGTCAATAATATAAAAAGGATGAGACCATTTTCTCAGGTACCCTTCGCCTTTGGCGTTCCACAGGCTCAGTCCTTGGATCATTTCTCTTTTTAATATCTAAACTTATACTATACTATATTAAAACAGGTACAATAGAGATCATATTGAGTGACAACCAACATGGCAAACTGTTTTTCGGTGTGATGTGAAGCAGAAGCTAGGATAGTGACTTCTTTTAAATCTTCTATATCCCTTTTATTTCTCACCTTGTACGTTTATTTCTGTCCTTTATACCTGTATCTCTTATTTAAATTCATAGTGTGTTGTTGATTTATCTTAACTGTCCCAGTAAAGCAATATTTAATATTATTTATTATTTAAGTATTTTAAATTATTTTAAATTAATATAAATGAGGCTATTGCACAATAAATTACACTGTTGAAGAACTGTGTTTAAATGGACAGTGTGAAAATACTAGGAATATGAACAGAGGGAGACAAACTAAGATGGAAAACTAGGGAGAAAAGAGATGAGGTGAGGGGATACTAGACATATTGAATCATACTGGGACCTGACAGCTGTAACCTCTCCACTTCTCTCCATGATAGAAACCACACAGCTGCACTTCATAATTTTGCTACATACTCTCCTCCTTAATATGGTTCTGTCCTCCTTCACATATCCTCCTCTGGAGGGAAATACCGGTACCATGTACCAATAACATGACAAGATTTATGTTGCTCCTGGGATTTTAATCTGATTTAAGAATTTAAAGAAGGGATCTTCAGTCAGGATTTAGAGTTCATCACAGCACAGAGACAGCTCTGGCTAAAGTTAGTAATGACCTTTTGATTGCTTCTGACAATGGACTTGTCTCTGTACTTGTATTATTAGATCTTAGTGCTGCATTTGACACCATTGACCATAATATTCTTTTACAGAGACTTGAGCAACAAATTGGCATTAAAGGAACCGCACTAAGCTGGTTTAGGTCCTATTTATCAGATCGTTCACAGTTTGTTCATGTTAACGATGAATCTTCAATAAATACTACAGTTAATCATGGAGTTCCACAAGGTTCTGTACTTGGACCAATGCTATTTACTTTATATATGCTCCCTTTAGGCAACATTATTAGGAATCACTCCATTAACTTCCATTGCTATGCAGATGATACGCAGTTATATCTATCAATCAAGGCAAATTAATCAATTATCTAAATTACAAACATGTCTTAAGGACATAAAATCCTGGATGAGCTGCAATTTTCTGATGTTAAACTCAGAAAAAAACGAAATTCTTATACTTGGCCCCAAAAACCTCAGAGACTCACTGTCTAATAATTACCTTGGCCTCTAGCACCACCGTCAGGAATCTGGAGTTATTTTTGATCAGGACTTGTCATTTAATTCCGACATAAAGCAAACCTCCAGGACTGCATGGAGGCAATAAATCAATCGCCAACTGTTCTGACAATAGATTATTCGGTTTTGAATGATTTAAAAAAAAAAAAGTCAAAATTCTCTGATTTCAGCTTCTCAAATGTGAATATTTTCTAGTTTCTTTGTAAACTGGATATCTTTAGGTTGTGGACAAAACAAGACATTTGAGGACATCAACTTGACACTTTATGGACCAAACAACAATTAATTTAGACAATGATCGACAGATTAATTTATAATGAAAATAGTCATTAGTCGCGGTCTCCTTTTGGAGAGTCCTGGTGGACTAGGCGTTTAGAATCATCCCATATTACTACCCCTCCCCTGTTCAGTTCAGCCCTTCTTCTTCACTGCCTGTCTGCCTCTCTCTACTGTAATCTATCCAATAAAGGCAATATACTGTAAGCACACACACAATTTAACAAACTGTATTAATATTAACATACCCATGCAACACATAGAGATTAGAGTAAAAAAATGACTTCTCATTCACACTGATCTTCTGCTCTACACTGATTCAATTCAATTCAA
>NW_023339696.1:955680-968408 GCF_004916995.1 Morone saxatilis
GGTGGTCATCTGCCTTGACCAAGCAGTTGGTTGGCTGGAGACTGCCAGCAACTGATGAAACATGCTTCTGCTGTATTTGAGGAGGTTGTGTTTTCAGTGCCAATTGTTTGTTTATTTGTTACTAGGATACCTACAAACATGTCAACAGACTTCAGTGAGGGGGGGGGGCAGTACAAAGAATAATGGGTTAGGTTCTGGTGCAGATTCAGAATTGTTTGTACAATTTTCCATAAACGTTTAACCCCTGATGTGACAGCTCAGTAATTCATAGTACACAGTTATTTCAGGTACTTTGACTAGTTAGCTGGGAACACTTTGTCAACCTCATGAGCACCTTAAACCTAAGAGCCTTCAAGAGTCAAAGGAGTGCTTTATGCCAGTGTGTATGTTTTTGTACTTCTAAGCTTGTTAGAACCGTATAGATTTTTAGACTTTGGGAACAAGGAGTGAAGTGAATTAAGTCTTGCTGGCCCTCATTTTTTCAGGGGATGTATAATTAATCTTTTATAGCATTCATCGACACCAGTACAAATGCTTACAGTGTATGGGTCATTTTGGCCAATGACAACATTTGGTTGTTTAGTTGGTAGGACTGGTAAGGTACAGGACTTGATCTATGTTAGACATTGGAATTGCTGCCAACATAGATCAAGTCCTGTATTTATCAAGACCTTTTTCACAGCAGCCATATTGACATGAAATAGTAAAGTTAACATGGGTGTTATCCGTGATAATTATTAAAGCTCTATTGCCCTCAGGAAAGTTCTTAATTATTTATTGTTCAGTTTGTGAGTAGGAGTAAAAGTGAAGGATTTTTATTTCTATATTTTACTTAAGTCAAATATGTCACTTTAAGCAGTTCGATGACTGGGGGCAGTTTCCTCAGTTGGACAAACAACCAATCAGAGTCTTATAGGTTCAATTTAGAATAGGGATGACATAAAAACTTCCACATAAAGGAAAGAAAATCAGTAATATCTAATATCATTGTTGTCTATTCCGCAACCACTAGATGACATAGTTCTTCTTACTATCAGACAAGTTTGGGTTATGGTAAGTTAGAAGTTTCTACTGTAGAAAAGGATCTTGGTTATGTACACACTTGATGGTGCGGATAGCCTGGTTAATGTAAGAGTTTATGATAAATAGACTCATGCATCCATCTTCATAAGCACTGAAATAGATGACAGTAAAGTGATGTGAGGCCAAGGTCAGCAGCAGTGTAGCAGGTTTGTTTTACAGACAGACTGTTAAAATATTCATCCACAAAGGGTTAGATTCCTCTGCAAACTGGGACACACTGTCTTCACATGGTGTTATAACCAGGACACACAAATTAGTGATCGACCTGCAGGAGGTTGATTAATGACAGTCTCACCCAAGGGACTTGACTGCACTGTTTTATGGTTCTATTACTTACTATTTAAAGCCCCTGCAAGGAACTTTCATTTTGTGTTGATTCTGCCGCCAGAATCAACACAAAATGAAAGTTCCTGCAGACAAAGGTAGTGGTGTTTCCACTGCCTTGTTTCATTGATGTCCAGGGGAATTCCAACCCGATGGCAGGCCTTCAGAATAACTATATAGAAATAGCCAATCTTCTCTCTGATGGTCTTGTTTGTTTATGTGGGTCGTATAGACCATAGTTCCATAACCAATTAAAAACTCATTGTAGTACGTTTTTAGGCCGAAAAATAGTTTATACCATAGCTACCTTCTACATACTGATGAAATAAAATACTGCGTACTAATATCAAGGGTGCATTTTCTTTGTTAAAGTTGCAGTAGGTAACTTTTATAAAAAAAACGTTGTCATATTTGCTTAAACTTGATCCTGACTGTACATGAGACAGATAATAATAGGTTCCTCTGACTCATTGTACTGTATTTGCAAGAATCCACGGGGCCTAAACAAAAACAACCAATCAGAACCAAGAAGGTTAGTTGATTGTTGAGTCTCATTCCCCGGTTGTCAAATACACACGCTTTAGGACCTTGAGAATAACACTCTACAATCAACTATCTTCAAACCTCCAACTCAAAGCATATTTAAATCTTTCTCAGCTCGAAAGACCTACTGAGATACATCTCAAAATGTTCTTGACTTTCCATAATTTAGGTCCTGTGTACACGACAGCATTTTTTGTATCAAACTGTGTAAACTTTTGTATGTTTTCATTCACACATCAATGTCGTTTTTGGGGTGTTGAAAACCCAAACTTGTTAAACAGGTACCACAGTGCAATTTTTTGGAAACACTACCCTTATCGTCGCCATGTGAACTGCAAATAAGTGCCTCGAAAATATCTGTGTATTTTGACTGGCATGATTCCCAATTAGTGTTTTATTGAAATTTCCATCCCACGTCATTGTCCAGACAAAATGATCTGTTTTTGAATGTGCATTATCCATCTTCTCCTCCTGTTTATACTCACCACGCTGTAGACTAAAGCATTTGTATGCAGGCATGTGGTTCTTTTGTGGTACTGAGTTGCAAAATTATACCGCCACCTACCGGCCTGACATGCATACTATAATGTAGGGACTGGACGATTTACGATATTGCGATAAAGAACACTCGATAAATTTATTAAGGTGAATTTCCCATATTGTGATAATCGGGATAATCATGAATATCTTTGCAGGGTTTCACTTGAAAAAGCTATCTCGCTAGTATAGATTCCTGGTCCGCTGGTCAGCCATAACATTGTGAGCACTGACATTTCCCACGCCGACTACAACGTTTTCGATCGATTTTGTAACGCAAAGAAAAAACTTCAGGAAATATATTGGTACATCAAAATCATGAGATGTTTATTTTGTAGATTATATTTATTATGAGGTCAAACTTCTGAGACTGTATTGGGAAAAAAAGCTTTAGAAGTAGAAGATGCTAGTCAAAAGTTTTACTAACTATGACTTTTTTAGGTCAAATGTTTTACTTACTAAATCCAAGTTGTGACTTTTAAGCGGCAAAAATTATGGTATAAGATGTCTAAATTATGAGATACTGACTCAATCATTTGGTCAACAACATTTTTAAATATGAATTCATATTTCCACTTCAATCTCATAATTTTAATTTATCATGCGTTTTTATTGTTCTGATTTTTATCATACTTTTTTTTGCCTAACTGGCATTAATGGTATTCCATACTGCGCTGCCATTCTGCAGACAGACTGCTGACCAAATCTGAGAACTTGAAAAAAAAATGTAACTTTAACAAAGTTAAAAGACTGTAATGGAACTATTTTCCCACATTTCCAACTGACCATTTTCTTTCATTTCTGTCCATCCAGAAGCTGCTGACAAAAAGATTTGGATTTGATAATAATACAAGTATGTTTGTATTAATGATACAGAAGCAGCTGAATATCTATTCATTCAGTGCTTTCATACATAAAGTTGGTGGACTGAATTCAAGAGTTACTGCTAGATTAAAAGCAATATATGCTATATTTGCAGAAAGGTTGCATTATTTTTATTTCAATCACAAAGCTAACATGTAAAAAATATCCCTCCCAGTGTGCAGTGTGTTAGAGAAACTAAGGTTTGTGAAATCGTAGGGCCCTAGAGCCTGAATGGCTTAATCTATGGTAATGAAAACATGATTCCTATATTCAGGTGATTATACACTAATGAAAACATTAGTAACAAAATGAATATTATATTTCATTTCTGACAATAGATCCTCCTAAGTGTTACACACTGGACCTTTTAAGGGATCATTATGGGAGTTTAGAAAGCTTTGAATGGAAATCCTAAAATAAATGAAAACTAAATTACCTCTAAATGTTCTAATTAATGGCTAAGCTGATGTTATAATAGCTCACATTATAAAGACAATGATCGTCTGTCTCTTCATGATTCCAACATGAACTAAAGATTGTCAAACTTTTTAAATTCATTCTTTTTTTTGTGATCTAGCCAAAGCATGTTTGGGATGTTTTTTTGATTAACTTAACTAGAAAAGAGTCGAAGCATGAAAATAACTGTTGTTTGTTGTTGTTGTTAACAACAGTGATGTCAGTTAGATTTAGTTAGCTTAGAGCTATGAAATATCAAATCATCCATGTTTGCTTTTTATATCTCAGCCTTTCTTGCCATCAAGTGTTTAAAAACTACAGGTTATGAACTTTTTTAAAACACAAAAAAAAACAAAAAATGATCTTAGCGGTATCAGCCATGAGAAGCCGGTATTTATCAGTTGTGGTATTGGCTGAAGAAAAATCCATATGCTACATCCCTAGTTGTGAACACTGCAAAAAGATGGATTCCACAAATGATAGGAGTCAAAACACCAGCTGCATTTGAACTAAACTGTTTGAAATGGAAGGTGGAGCTGTATGCACTGGCACTTAGGGGGTTAAACTTGTGAGAACATTGTTGCTATAGGCATCTGACAACAAAGTGGATTGGTCCACTTTTAAGAAATGTTCATGATTTGTACCTTACTTCATTTTAAAAATACTGCACTTATACTGCATACTGTTCTTTAGCACATCTATTCAGGATCCAGTTATCAGCACTATAGTACTCACCATTCACACTTCTCTTATATACTGTACTGTACATATTTTCTATATATCGTTATGTACTGTAGTTTAATGTACATATTTTTACACACTCTTATTTTATATTTTCTGCATATATTGTTATATATTGTTTAATTTTGTTATAATTATATTTCTTATAATGTCTTGTTTAGCTATTTGAGCAACTGTAACTCAACCAATTTCCTCCCGGGGATCAATAAAGTATTTCTGATTCAGATTTTTCAACCTGCTTTTTTTTTTTATCCAAGAAACTTCAAACACACTGTTGCAAATGTTTAGACCTGAGGCTCAGGCTGCAACATCAAGCTTTTAACAGTTAGCCACAGCACTTCTAAATTTATCTTGAGGCATAGTGCAACACAGCCAAAATCCAAATCCAACCAAATGCCAGGTATCCATATATTTTAATGTACTGATGCTTCACTGACCAAAATAGGAACCTTTGTTAGTAATGAACATATGGAAGAAAAAACATACACAGGTGCCTTCCTCTTAATCACCCATCATACATTATTATTACATTAAGAGGATAAGTTGGATGGAAATGAGGTTATTTAATTAGCCTATTATTAATATTGTTTGTGCTATTTTTGTCTCTACAAAGTAAATAAAACTCCATAGTAAAAAGATAGTAAGTAAAATGTTAACAAAGTAAAACTACACTTAAGTATGATTAGAAACACGTTTTAATTATCAATAGTAAAACTATTTAAGGCAGAATGGCTATTTTCAGGTTGTTATATCTATTTAATTTGTCTTTTTCTGGTTCTTCTGTAAGTTGCAGTATGGCTGAAGTTTTAAAGAAATATTGAACTCTTTTACTTTACTTTTTAGCAATACCACATTATAAAAATACTCAATTTGAAGTAAAAGTAGCCTACTGCATTCAAAAGGACAGATGGCTTTTAACAACAAAATGGATTTGAAGCAGAGCTTTGATCGGTCCAGATATTCAGGTCCGACCCGTATAAATTATTAAATTATTAACAAATTCACTCATTTAATTACAGTTGCATGCATTATTAATAATACATATGTATATATAGCAAAAGAATAACAATTCTGTCCGAGCCCGACCCAATCCCGACCTATGGCAGCTGTTGTGGGCCCAAACCTCACGGGTTGTGTCAGGTCCAATCGGGTTCGGGCTGAAAATTAAAGTCTTATATGAAGTAGGTCTATCTAACTCTTTTTTATGAAGAGTTTGAGTTCATTCAAAACCAATGTACCACTCCATCCCTGCATGACAATAAAGCAGCTGCTTTATTATTTATTAAGCTAATAGCGTGTGCACCTCCCGCCTCACCTCCTCTGCCTCTCCCCGGTGTAAACCACGAGCTGCCAGTCCGGTTCTCAGTTCGTTGATGTCAACCCTGCCATCTTTATTCAGGTCCAGCTGCTTGAACATCTCCGCATACCTCCTCTCTCGGTCCGGGTCCAGAGACGCTCCACTGTCTCCGCTCTCTTCGCTTCCTCCGCGGCGAGTCTGGGCGCAGAACTGCTCCTCGTCTTCGCCCATGTGAAAGAGAAAACGCCGGGTTTCTGTACCGGTCGACCGGCGAGCAACGAGTGCTAGGTTTGTCCGCGTTTCCAGAAAGACCGGACCGCTACCTTCACAGTTTACCGGAACGGAGGCGGCTAAACGGAGGAGAGCTGAGCGTGACTGCGCTGTTCGTCCACTCCTTCTGCCGAGGAACTTCTCTCCAGACGGACGGATGGATGGATGGATGGATGAATGTGGCTTAGACAAACTCTCGATTAATCCCCGTGTCAGTTACATCCTCCGTCACACCGGCACGCGCAAATCCATGAACTCATTCACATGAATTAAAGTTTCCGTCACAGGAGGCGCTCGCGACTGAGCGGTCGGTTTTTACCGCAGTCTCTGACACATCTGTGCGCGCGCGAGGAGCCCAATATTTTTTTCCAACAAGGTTGGATTATTGTTTGTGTTTTACAGCCAGCGCGGTTTAACACCCCACAGCAGCACGGGGAGAGTGGCTAAAACGCGTTTAGCTCCGCACATTTAATCCACCCACTCTCTCTCTCTGACGCCGCGCGGCACTGCTGCATCACATCACGTAGGGCAACTTCAACGCGCGCACTCGCAGCAGCTCGCAGGCGACGCTCGAGCGCAGGGACGTTAAGAGAGAGAGGGTAGTGAGGTAACACCGTTTACTACCTGTTATTGGTTTGGTGATTTCAGTAGTTCTGTTTTACATCTTCAATAATCATTTAAAAGATCTTTTAGGGGGCGTTTCCGTGGGTGGGGGGCGGTCAGATAGACTACCCCTCCATTATCCTTACATCTTCCACCCCACTAGGCTGTAGTAGGCTCCGTTTTATCATGCTAACGTGTCTCCTCGCATCCCTTGCTCGCTCCTTCCTCTATGGGAGAGAGATATGGAGACTTGTATAGCGCCTTCCAAGAACGACTTTTAAAGACGTGAAAGCCCATCAAACAGAAACGAACTAATTCACTTAAATTCGGGGTTCAGTATCTTGCTCAAGGATACTTCGACATGTGTCGGGAGGAGCCGGGGATCGAACCAACAACCTTCCGATTAGTGGACGACCTCTTCCTCTGCGCCACAGCCGCCCAATATACCATATATGCTCTATAACGACATATATAGGCCATATAAAACTTTTTAAATCATTTATAATATGATGATACAACACTGAATGACCTATTTCTGTGTAACGAGTAAAACCCTGGAAATAGCCATTTTGCATAATGGATATTTTTTATGTAATACAATTTTGATATTGTAATTATTCTAATTAATTAAAACGTGGGTTGGACTATGCTTATATGTACTTTTACTTTGGTAACATTTTGCATGCAGGATAAACAGTACATAATACTACTACTAATAATAATAATAATACTAATAATAATAATAAGATCTGAATACTTTATCCACCACTGTGTTATTTGGCAGTGCTGTAGATCACTGTGTGACAACCACTGATAGCTGGGCTTGGGTATTAATAGCATTAATAATGGGGATTGTGAGCTGTGACGCGCAGCAGAGGATAGTGAAATGCCTGGTCAGCATTCACAGGATAGGGCAGAGAGAGAGAGAGAGAGAGATTAAAATGGTCTCACACAGACCTTTATTGATGTCACATTGACTTTAGCCAAATATTTGTATTAACATTTTAAAAATTCAGCTGACACATTGATCCAGAGACAACATACAGTGGGCCATAAAGGTCAGAGCTGCTGTTCCCTCACAATATTTCCAAATTCCAATGTTAGGGACTTCTTGGTCCAGCCTCAAATTTCTCATCCACAGAGAAAAACATATCTGGATGTGGTGTCTGACTGTTTCCAAACCATTTCTGTGCTGCTGTAAGAATGGCTATATATGTAAATGATTGCACTCCGTGGTACGTTTTCATGCACTCTAGTCATTCATATGCCTTTCATTCATGTCAGAAAATGTGACGTGAAATCCTCAGTAGCCTCTGCATTTGTAAGAGCGCTCAGTCACAAACAGTTTGTTGCTTTCCAGCAGTGATGGAAGAAGTCCTGCATTCAAAAACTTACCAACTGTAAAACAAAAAGGTAAAAGTATTATCAGTAAAATGTTCCCTGTGAGTGTGTTTTTGGATTTGGACCGTTGCATGTATAACATCTTTTGCCTACCTACCCTTTCCTCACAGCCTTTTGTGCCATTCTGCCCGAATCAGTGCATTTTCCATCCCAAACACATTACATGCATAAATATGCATACAAATATTTATATAATACCTTATATTATCAATCAACGTGTCTGAACTTTGTTCTAACTGCAGTTTGAAGCTATATTATGAAATAAAAATTACATAGAACACTGAAAATAAATAAATAAATACACTTCACCATGAAATACAATGATTACAATCCTTCACACTTTTTTTTGCATTATTGTGTGACTTTTTCCAAATTAGACTTAAAATACACATTTTATTTGTCTCCCTCGGTTTTCACTTAGTCCTCTTACCCTGACATATTCCCCCCTCTCTGAAAGAAAATTTGGGACATTTCTCCAGTCACATGACCAACAAGAAGTAACATCAGAGCTTCTGAAGGCAAAGAAGAAAAGAAATGGCCAGAGATGAACAATAACAAAGTTTGAATAGTTAAAAAACGTGTGTGTTATTAGATACAGTGCTGAAAAAAGATATATATTAGATCTTAATTGATCAGTGTATCTATTATTTTACTGTCACCACTGCCTACAATCAAGATTCTTAGTGGAAATTATAATATGCAGAATTGTTGTAAATAAAGTTGTAAGAATGAAACAAAATGAGGAGGGAAACAAAAGAAGACGTTTGGCAGAAGAATACATAAGAAACACATCCTAAGTAATCAGGACATTTACATAGATGGTTCTAAAGGTACGCATGGCAAAGTAGAATGAATGGATCCATTAAATTAATAAGAGAAGACTTAGTATTAGAAATTCATCGGAGCCGTTACCTGCTCATATTGGTATTAAAGGGAATGAAGGAACAAAATGGCCAACAGTACAACAAATAAGGAAAGTATTAGATATACATAGATATCCCTTTTGGTAAAGGGGAAGGAAAAGCAATAATTAAAAGTATGGGACAGGGATGATATTACAAAGTACAGAAATCAATAAATGCACAGTTTGTTAGGAGGAAAAATAGGAGAGAGGGAGTCATTTTAACTAGATTAAGGTTTGATCACACAGGTCTTAACAACAATCTATTCATAGAGGGGAAAACAGGTCAGAAGAATGCTCCCATTGCAAAACAGTAGAAAATGTAGAACACGCACTTAAAAAATGCAATAAATATAAGGAAGAAAGGGAACTGCTTGTGCGAAGGATCAGGAGGTAGAGAATGGAACATGGAGGGAATACTGGAGAAAACTGGAGAAGGGGTAAAGGATGCGCAGAAAGGTATAATAGAATTTTTGAATGATACGATGACAGCTAAGCCAGGGTAGTTTAGGGGTGAAGATTGTAATTTAATTGAATTTAATTGAATTTAATTCAGTTCATACTTGGTAGTAATGTAAAACCCATGTCTGCTTACTCCTGTACAGTAGGCGGCGGTATGCTCATTCAAAGTAAACAATTGCGAAGAAGAAGAAGAACCCCCGACCCCCCCGCCCCAACCCATTGAGACGCTTGGCTGCTGCTGCACGCCGCACATAAACATCTTTATGATATATTGCCTCCCTAAAAACAACGGCACCGAAGTCAGACAAAAACAAGATGCCTTTGCCTGTGCAAGTGTTTAACTTCCAGGTAAGTGGTAGCCGTTGCAGCGCTTGTCTTTTCCAACCAGCAAAGCTTGAACGGGATGCATCTTCAGTACCAGCGGCGTAACCTTAGCAGCTAGCCAGCTAGGTTAGCTACAGAAACTTAGCTATGGTTCAGCTCATGATCCCAATTTAACCCAACGCAAGCATCATTAGCTACTTGTGTTTTATTGGGAGCACGAATCAATAACGAAACAATACGTTGGTGGTTTAAAAGTTAGAAGAATTAACGTTAAGTCTTCAAATTGTTGGCATGTTAAAAAAACGTTAAAAGGTTGACATTACTGCCCTCAACGTTGCAGTGCATCTTCGTGAAGTAAAGGGATAGCGTTAATGAATTCCATATTAATGAATACTGCTTGGGGCATTGTATTATGCCATTAAGGAATGGTCCTCAAAATTTTACAAATGCATGTATGTTTGCCAGTGAACCATTAGAAACTGGGATTGTTTTAATGGAGTTTGGAAGTAACTGCTAACAACAGACTGAAGGCCTCTGTTTGCTAACAACATTAACGTTAGTAGTGACGGTTCACTGCCAAAACAGAACTGACGGCAGTAGTTACCTTTTACTGAAGTATCGTATATTCATCGTATGTTTGATTCTTCGTTAAAGCGAAAAAAATACAGAGACTTTAGAACAATTTGTGTTTATCTTTGTAGCTAACGAGAGCTAGCATTACCGAGCAGACTTCCTGTAATTTGCAGTTTGTTACATTAGCTCGACATAGCAGGGAGACAGACAGGTAGACAGACTAACACACTGTATACAATTCGCAAGAAGTTTCCTGTGCTAGCTAGCATAACGTTGGTTGTATCCGTGGCGACGCCAAACTGCCGTTAAGAATCAAGCATGGACATTTTTCCTTGCAAGGCTGTTGTGAGTAATTGTTGTCCACCGTTAAAATACGCATACATACTGTATATCAACTGTGCAGGGTATTTCCAATACAGTTAATCCTCACATCGCCATTCACCAATGCATTGACAACTACCATTAGCAATATAAGGCTTTCTTGAAGGCTTGCAGTTAAGTGATGGGCGCTTATTTAATATAAGTATTGAAGCTGCAGTAAATCATTTTTAAAAAATGGCTGTTTTCGTTCAGGCCCGATGGATTCTTGCAAATGCCATTAGGAGCTCTAGGAGGAGCCAGATTTTTTCACAGATTATCTGTCTCGTTCTGCTGACAGGATACAGTCAAAATTTCACCAAATATGACAAAAAGTTGTTTTTATAAAAGTTACCTTCTGCAGCTTTAATAATATCTTTATACAGCACTTTTCAAAAACAGGTTACACAGTGCTTTACAAAGACATTAAAACAAGATGAATTTGCAAATAAAAATAAATAAATAATATATATAGCGAGGCATGAATTACTAAAACACACTAAAAAACAGTGATTGGAATTTGTTAACCAACATCACTCATAAAAACATAAGAGTGACAGATTTAAGAGAAAGCCATTCCTAACAAGTGTGTTTTTAAGAGAGATTTAAAAGAAAAAACAGAGCTAGCCTGACGATCTCATCCGGCATGGGGCTGTGACTCCAAAGACTTGGCCTCTTCTGGTTTTTAACCTTGACCTACTACCAGTCCACTGACAGAGGGCTACATTCAGGCTCCTAAGGGGTTAGTAAGTCAGTGACATAATCGGGGGCTCACCGTTTCCAGATTGTTGGTGGATAAAAAAAGATCTATGGATGATGGATGATGGAATGACTAACTTCACCTGTTGATCAAAGTTTATTATCAAAGAAACATATTTCTGAGCCCACTGCAACCGTTTCTGCTTGTGAGCATTGTTTAGGGGTGGCTGAATAATAGGTTTATGCACACTTGCAAACCTCTGGAGGATCCTACACCTTGAGGTTCGCGGGACTCCAGAGGCACCTGCTTTTCAATGGCATTTTAGCAGCTGCTCTCCTAATCCTACGAATTTGTCTGGCAGAAACCTTCCTCATTATGCCTTTATCTGCACGAACCCGTCTGTGCTCTGAATCAGCCACAAATCTCTTCACAGTACGATGATCACACTTAAGTTTTCTTGAAATATCCAATGTTTTCGTACCCTTGTCCAAGGTATTGCACTATTTCACGCTTTTTGCAGCAGAGAGATCCTTTCTTTCCCATATTGCTTGAAACCTGGCCTGCTTAATAATGTGGAACATCCTTCTTAAGTAGTTTTCCTTTGATTGGGCTCACCTGGCAAAACTAATTCATCTGACAGATGTCTGAGATTGATTTCAATGATCCAAAGAGCCCTGAGACACAATACCATCCATGAGTTTAATTGAAAAACTGAAAATTAAATGTTTATGACACTTAAATCCAATGTGCATAATAATTTGGAATGCGGTGTACAGTGCCAACACTAGCTAACTGTCGCTGGTGTGGTTCATATTTCAGGAACCTTCAGAGAACGTCACTGACCGTCGAGGAAAGTGGATCTTCCGGCCGTCAGACTTTTGTCGCTCTGCAGAGAGAAAGAAGAGACGCTGACTCGTACACATCCTCACACTGAATACAGGTGGTTTTATTTCTGCTTCCTGTCTCACCCTTCCTGTCTCACCTCTTTGAGGAGCCTCAGCAGGTTCTTCTTGCTGCTGCTCTCTGCTGCCTGCTGGTCTGGGGTCAGTCTGCTGAAGTCTCTGCAGCGCTGAGGCTTCAGATCGTTACGACCGTACAGACGACCTTCGATACTGTTGAAGATGACCGACAGGGACCTGGGCAACAGGCCGCTGTCGTGATCCGGACCTGAGAGACAGACGGGAGGAGAGACAGACAGTCAGAAAGCCTGCAGCACACACCGGATAGAAACCAGAGACAGTCAGAGGAGCCCAGACGTCTGGATTGTGTTGTATTGTGTTATATTGTATTGT
>NW_023339696.1:968531-969068 GCF_004916995.1 Morone saxatilis
TATTGTATTGTGTTATATTGTGTTGGATTGTGTTGGATTGTGTGTGTGTCCTTGAGAAAGCCAGTAATCAGAGAACGAGTTTACTGTGAAGCTTTAAACATGCAGCAGGTCAGTGATCAGCTTTCTCTCCACAGACAGACAGTGAGAGGACAGACAGACAGACAGACAGAGAGAGGACAGACAGGCAGACAGAGAGACAGACAGTGAGAGGACAGACAGGCAGACAGAGAGTGAGAGGACAGACAGACAGACAGAGAGACAGGCAGACAGAAAGACAGAGAGTGAGAGGACAGACAGACAGACAGAGAGACAGACAGTGAGAGGACAGACAGGCAGACAGGCTCTGACCCAGGAATGTGAAAGTCTTTCCAGCGTTGGTGACTCCGTAGGTGAACACGAGACAGTTTCCTCCATCCAGAACGTCTCGGACCAAACCGCGAACTGAACCCTCAAACACCTTCCTCTGACTGGCCTCCGGACCGAACACCTCAACAACAACAACAACAACGTCAACAACAACAACAATAAAAACAACGT
>NW_023339696.1:969121-969619 GCF_004916995.1 Morone saxatilis
ACAACAACAATAAAAACAACAACATCATGACCCTCAGTGTGACAGTGTCTCTCTGAAAGAGGCTCCTGCACACAGACAGGTGATGTCGGGGCTACCTGTGTGAAGCTGAACTTCTGAGCCGTTTGTGGGAGGGACCTCTCGCTCGGTCGGTTTGATTGACAGCTCCTGGGAGCCTTCAGGACGACGGTGTCGGGGCCCTCGATAGTCACACACTCCTGAGGAAGAACGGGAACAACAAGGTTACCCACTCTTTAACAAATCATTTTCCAGCAGTTTCTCTCGTCAGTAGAGGACGGCACTCCACACTTACATTAATCCTACAGCCACAAAATGATTGATGTGTTATGGGCCGATAAAGAAAGTGTCTAAAACAACAAGTGTCAGATATATCAGATATATGTGCACAGAGTAATAATATCGTTATAGATCAGCCATCGGTCGCACTGCTCTCCCAATATCTGCAGCACCATCGACAACGCTTCACTTCTCCACTAAACG
>NW_023339696.1:969689-969861 GCF_004916995.1 Morone saxatilis
CCACTAAACGCTTCACTTCTCCACCGATATAAAACCTATTAGTTCCACATTCTCTTCAAATGAATTCATTGAGACTCTGATAAATTATAGGAAGTATTTTCTGTCACTCGACCGATCGAATAATCAACAATCTGTGCAGCTCCCCTGGTGCTGGTACAGCTGGTACAGCTGG
>NW_023339696.1:969961-975076 GCF_004916995.1 Morone saxatilis
GTAGAGACGCACTTGCTCGGAAAGCTTCCTGTTTCTGGTTTGGCGCACTCAGCTGAGTGAACACAACCTCGCGCGCCAAGGCCTACATCCTGGCGCGCCAGCGAGATCTACATCATTTTAACGTCACAGTGTCGTGCGACAGGCCGGGAACGGCGAGTATACTGTGGCCTTAACAAGTCAGCAACAGCACAAGCAACAGGTTCAGCCTGAGGATGTGTGTTGAGGCTGCTGTGCTGCTGGAGCGGGCTGCAGCACACAGTTTGTTGTGCTTGGTACAGTTCACTGTTTGACAACCATAAGACTGAAGGACAACTGACCTTTTCTCAATGCTTACTGAATATATGAAGCATTTTAATTACAGTTTTGCTGTTATTCAGCTTTAATGTGGATCATGTCATTGTGATTTCAACTGACCTTTGTGCCTTGTTTCTGTCTCTCAGGGGTCTGTGGAGCCCATGCAGATTGATGCAGACCCCCAGGAGGACCAGCAGAATGCTCCAGACACCAACTACATAGTGGAGAACCCAACACTGGTATTGCCCTGACAGACTTTCATCACAGTGACATACAATGTTACAATAATTATCTCTGTGATGGCAGTGGTGTACATTTGTGTTTTTAAGAAAATCAGGGGCTGCTGCTACTGCTTAAATGTTGTTGATGTGAATCATCAAGTTTGAATGTCAGCATGGTACATGAAAACAACCAAAGCTTTACTTTAATAGATCACATAATCTAAATATTAGCAAACACAGGGGAAACCACTCCAATCTAACAGACTGTCGAGTTATATGAAGTCGCCTGAACATTTCACTGTGGAGCAGTTTTGACATTTTGACATAAGATTTCTCACCTGCCCCTTCCTGTAGGACCTGGAGCAGTATGCCACCAGCTACAGTGGATTAATGCGCATCGAGAGGCTGCAGTTTATCGCAGAACATTGCCCTCAGCTCCGAGTGGAAGCCCTGAAGATGGCCCTCACCTTCGTCCAGAGGACCTTTAACGTCGACACTTACGAAGAGATCCACCGCAAGCTCACAGAAGCCACACGGTATTACGGTTAATAACATCATGACATAAGAACACTGCTTTTGGTGAGAGACTACTATAGGATAAAACATTCGCTCTTACTACACCAATGGGCAGCATATCCTTGCATTTAATTATGCGTCTGATGTGTCACAATGCAAACTACATCAAATGGTTTGTTGCACCAATAGAAAGGACATTTTGAATTTGAAATAGTTAATTACACTTCAAAAATTAACCACGTTCTGTAAGCTTGGGCCACAGTGTATGTACACCACTACACCACAATCTGATGCTAAATATATGCTTTTTTTATTTACTTCACTCAACATCTAATGTAAATTGTATTATGTGTATTGTTTCTGTAGAGAAGTGCAGGGTGTGCCAGACACAGTACCTGAAGGTGGGGTTGTTCCTCCTCCTCTGGACTCAGCCTGGGCTGAGTCCACCAGGAAAAAGGCTCTGCTTAAACTGGAGAAACTGGATACTGATCTCAAGAACTATAAGGGGAACTCCATTAAAGAGAGCATCAGGTATGGTGGCACACAGCACAGTTTATCATGGACTTTATTATCATCATCACAAGACCCATCACAGAATTGATATTTTATGAATTTTGAAGTTTGGAAAGCCATATAAACGAAATGAACTGCCACTAGATGTCACACTAGAGCACCAGCATCTCAGACCAAACAACTGGACACTATATCCCACCAGACTCCATTGACAGAACCAGTCATTTTTACTTAACCAGCAATAGTAAAACACATTTAAAACTGGACATCTTTGTAAGTCTTTACCACCTCTTTATCTTCCACTCACCTTCCTCCCGTTCTGCCCTCCCTCCCCAGGAGAGGCCATGATGACTTGGGGGACCATTATCTGGACTGTGGTGACCTCAGTAATGCCCTCAAGTGCTACTCCCGAGCCAGAGACTACTGCACCAGTGCCAAGCACGTCATCAACATGTGTCTGAATGTCATCAAGGTACAGCAATGTTCTGCTGCTGCAGTCACCATTGTAACAACTAGTGGATGGAGTTATGAATACTGATTTAATATCAATACACTTGTCTGTACTGTCTGTATGAGTTTTTATGGATCTAATAAGTCGAGTATTAAGCACTTGAAGGGATAATTTCCTGGAAATAATTTTTTATCTTGTGAAAATTTGATTTGTATTTTGCCTCCTCACTTACATCCTCGAATGTATCAAAAAAGTACTTAACAGTTACTTCTGGGCTGTGGCGATAATGTTGTGGTGAGAGGAAAACTGTAGTCAATTTGCTGTAGACATGTCTAGTGTCCTACATAAAGTGCTGACCACCTACCTGTAATTAACCTGAGACGCTTCATCATTAAACAAGGAGTCAATACTAGGCTTACTGGTAAATTATATGACCGTTTGGAAGCAAATGCTTTCCTGTGTTATTAATAAAAACTCATGAAAAATGTTGTGAAAAGGTCCTGGAAAGTGATTTCTTAAAATAAGTGGGAACCCTGTCTGGTTTATGAAGGTATCCTCTTTCCTCCACTGTAAACGGCATTTCATCGTTGCTGTCATAATCACTAATTTTTAGTTTTTTGTATTTGTTTTCTTTCATAAACCACTGTAACTCGGGTTGAAACAGTTGATATGTTCTGTAATGCACTGTGCACTGCACAGTTGGGCTTAGGCGTAGGAATACAGCAGTTATAGGTTGAGAAAAAACAAAAACGAGATATACATTTTACAAAACAGTTGTTTTTACGCTGTGTGACCCAGGAAATCAGTGTGAGGTCAGGAAGTAAATCTTATCCTCTGTGCCCACAGGTTAGTGTTTACCTCCAGAACTGGTCCCATGTATTGAGCTACGTCAACAAAGCCGAATCCACGCCAGAGATAGCAGAGGTGAGTGTGCTTTGTTAGCATTAACAATCGGGCTTTTCACAGTGAGGCAGAAAACTATTCATGCAGCCAAGCCTGCCTTTGTTTCTCAAAGCTTGTTGTTGAGATGACCTTCAGCTGACGCCATTTCTTTTTCTTTCTGTTCAGCAAAGAGGAGAGCGTGATAGCCAAAATCAAGCAGTCCTCACCAAATTAAAGTGTGCTGCAGGTAAGACGGAGTTATGCTCTGTGATAAATAGTCCTGGGGTCTCATTTATAACCGTTGCGTACGCACAAAACGGGCTGAAAGTGGCGTACGTGACTGTTCCACGCCAAGGTTGTGATCTATAAAAAACAAACTTGACGGAGAATGTGCGCGAGCCCTAAGCAAACTCTGACCCAATGCGTACGCATGGTTTGGAGGGGGAAAAAAAAGAAATTGGTGACACGACGTGGTGGTGAACTGAAGTCAAGACTGAAGAAATGTAGATTGAGAAGAACGATTATGATTTTATCATCGCCTTCATAAGTTTGTAATTTCAACCCGTATCATGTTAATCTATTAATCGAAATGATTTAAGTAACTGCTTAATTCTCAGTTATTACATCCAGAAACAATCTCTCCTTTATAATCGTCAGTGCACTCCCATCAGAATCAGAGTGAATCGGCCGTGGAATAACCAGAAGTATCCGGCGTCTCGCTAAAGTACTAACCATAGATTTGCGGCTGTAACAGCCATGATTTAGCTCTTCTGCAATGCATTTTTCCTGGTCCATCTTCCATTCAATGATGAAATCACATCCCAGCTTCCAGAAGTAGCAGAACTTATGCTGGGGGCTGCATAAGTACCAATGTTCGCCTACTATACGTGCCCCTGATTGGTCCGAAAAAAATAACAAAAGCACGTGAATGGTCACAGGTAGCCAGTATGGAAATTACGTTGTATCCGCCAGACTCCGCCCCAACGATAGCGCCAGCCGTTTCCCTGAAACTAATACCGATTTCCAAACACAAAATGTATACTTTTAAGCATACCAATACTGTTATCTGAAAACATTGGAGGCTTCTCATGATCTCAACTTGCACATTCTGTAAAAAAAAAAACAACCCTAATTTGAAAAAAACGATATTTACTTTGTTTATGTGAATGTCCCCCAGGCCGATTGCTGCTGTTTTGCCGTGCAAGCGTCACATATATATTATAAAAAAGCAATATAAAAATATCAAATAAAAAATGTATACAAAATTTAAATAACTGATAATTGTTGCAAGTAAAAAAAAAATATAGTTAGGTGATTTTTAGCTTTTTGTACAGTGCATGCATGTGGCAGAAAGATTTCCTTATACTGTACTCAGAGGAGAGAGAATCAATTCAATTTTAAACACTCCAAATACAAAGATAAAACATTGGACTATATATGAAAATAATATGTATCTGACAGCAAACCATGTAACAGTGCATCATCACTCATGTTTTACCTCTCCAAGGTCTTCCCACTCCGCGAGAAGCACCCAGGTGAACTGACACCGGCAACACCAGACAGGATACACGAACATTGTGAGGAGCTCCTGAATGCTAGACTCTGCATGACAGGCAGCCGCATACTACGAGAAGGCCTCCCCCAAATCGGTTCATGCTAACACCAACCCCAACTACCCCGCTTCAGTTCCTGCTGAACACAGAAACGACACACACATAAAGACTTTAAATGTTCCAATCAATCCTCTGTTCCCCATTTTATGATTGTCTGGGGGGGGGGGGGGTGGGGAAATCCTTTGTTAGTTTGTGTGTCAGTGTGGAATTTTGGATGAAAAGAAAATGTGCTTGATGAAAGCTCGGCACTTAAAGCTTACACTTACTGGTAGGAAATCACCTTTCACTGCTTACCACGATGGTCATGCCTAATTAACCGAAAGAAAGTTAAAAATAAAAATACCTAAAAGCCACAACACAAACCACTCTTGTTTTTAGCATTACTCGGTGTCAGTGGAATATCCAACCAACAGCTTAGAGTTGCCAAGCGTGTCCAACTGCGTATGTATGCTACCATGTCTGAAGTTTAATTTTATTCTCTGCTTGAACATGGTACATAAAATTCTCAAAACCAATCTCCTACTTCTACCTTCATTAAAACCTCCAGAACTCCTGAAACATGCAATGTTGATTTCTAAAGTTTTGCTGCTGGACACAAAAGATCCTTCCTAATTCACTGTAAAGC
>NW_023339696.1:975101-985345 GCF_004916995.1 Morone saxatilis
TGTAAAGTCCATTCTCAGTGCATGTGCACTGGTGGCTTCAAGTTTCTACATCACACCGTATACAAGTTGCATACTGGACCAGCACTGACTTCCAAACTATTTGTGATGTCACAAATGCCGCTGGTAGGCCCCGCCCCTTAAAAAATCAGCTCTTCAATGAGCACAGAGAAACTTTCCACTTTCAGCAGCAAAACATCCTTCTAGTGTCAAACCGCACAGACATGATTGACACAGGGCACTGCAGGGAAAGTAGAAACACTGATTGTTGCCCTTTCAACAAAGGAGGGGTAGGATAGACCTCATCAATAGAAGCTGTTAGAGGACTATATTAAAATTATTTTTCATTGAATAAGTTTTACATTTGAATTCATGTTTGAATAGCTCAGTACAACTCTTAACATTTCAATATGGTCATAGGAGGCCCATATGAGTACATGAAAATGCTGATGGTAATTTTGTTTTTTTTAAGTAGTTCAGCTTAATTTCAGTTAGTTTCCAGAGTGGGGTTAATCGTTTCACATTAGTTTTTATTGTGAGGTAAAGAATCAGAATACAGTTCTACTGCCCATCGAAATAAGTAGTTGAGTTCAATAAATGCACAAGTGATCAAAACAACACAGGACAGCATTAGTTGTGGAATATTTTAATTTGAATCTCTTTCCAGTGCATAATACTGTGTACTCATTATAATGTCCTCTGTAAGATGTCCCTCCTGCAGTTGGTTTAGTTCCCAAACGCACGTGTGCTTGGTAATCATTAGGACAATGTATGAAATCACACATGGAACTACAAACTCTGTAGTTCCTGCTCTGCTCTGTGGGGGTTTAAGTGCACAAACACAAAATAAAGTGAAGAAAAACACATCAAGTCAGGCCGTACAGTGACACTGACTTCACAAGTACAAAGTCAAACTTAAGGGTAGGATAGAGGGTTGCGGGCATATGGGTATTGTTGTTTTTTTCTTTTAAATCATAATGTTTTTTTTATCCAGGAAGTCATTGGGCTCTCGTCACTAATGGAATAATGTTGAATGGTTGGTTAGGTTGTGGATGGGGTAGGGAGGAGTGGAGTGACTGGGTGGAATGGTGATGAAGTATGTGAAGGAAGAAGCAGGCTTCAGTAGGCGTGGTCTGCCACAAACAGAGAGTCCTGAGCTGCTGCTCCCTTTTCTCCAGAAGACACGTACTTCCCCAGAGCTGCCTGGCTGTTATTCTGTGGAGAGACACAAAGCAAAGGAGGATTCATTAGAGCATGGCTTTCCTTTTTATTTTTTACTTAGTGCCATTTTCATGACTTTGCTTTACTGGTTATAACTCTTCTTTATTGATGTTGATTTTCAGCAGTTTTAAAGCTGCAGTAGGTGACTTATTTAGGAGTAGGTATTTGGGAATTAGACTCAATAATCTTTCTTGACAAATATGACAACATTTTTTTTTTATAAAAATGAGCTACACCACCTTTACGTCTTGTGATATTCTATATTTTTTATTATTGTCAATAAATCCCACTTACAACAGTGAACAACAGTGAATTTATCTGCTAAACAAGTACTGTGTGTGTCACAGTCTGATATGGCTTCTTTCTCCGTGCCATGGAGCTCCATTGTCCAAAATGATCAAAAAATGATCAAAAAAACACACCAATGAGCCACACTGTTGCACTGGGTGACATGTTCCTCCATCACCATTCAACACACTGTGTATTTTTTTGTTGTTGTGTATTTTTATTCAGTCCCACATCCACCGTCCTGATGCCCCAAATACTCACTTGAGCACCAAGTGTTATCTGTTAAAAACAGTGCAGAGCACTGTGCCTTATTTTTTTGTAATTCATGGGATTGGTTGACAATAACAATAAAAAACCCTTTAATATTCTGTCACTGTAATGTGACCAATTAAACCAATGTTTCTCAAATGGGGGTACCCCTAGGAGTACTTTGGAGTACTGCAAGGGGGTAAAAAATATGCATATATTTGCATAATTCCTAAAATAGTTCCATAAACCACATTTTATATTCAATATTTCTATTTTCAATAATAATAATAATAATAATAATAGTAAACTGCCAACTGCAGTTGCCCCCCTGACACAGAGAATGACCTCAGTGAGGCACTAGCACATGTTTCTCAATGTACTGTCAGTACAACTTATCAAAAGGTTGCAGTTCAATGCAACTTCAATATCATCTTAGTGTTATTCCACAATGACAACAATTGGTTTGCTATACATGTACTGATGGATTCTAAACATTTGAAATGAAGGATTCAAGTGTTTTTCTTTATAAATAAAACACTGATGGTGTATTGTACCTCTTTATATAGGCTTTTTATTCTACCAAAAATGAAAAAGCAGGTATATTATGGAAAAGGTTTGAGAAGCACTGAATTAAACTACAGTATCTTAAACTATTTATACTCTTCTGATTTTCTTATTCTAACTTAATTCCAACATTCCTTTAGCAGCCTGTCTGTTTTTGTGAGGTCATGAGAGCAGGCATGGGCCTGCTGGAGTGCTCGCACTGATGCAGATTTTTGTCCACATGAGAACCCTTATTTCTTATTGCGTAGTACCACCTCTGGTGAGCAAGGCTGTACTCACCACTGAGGTCACAGATGTATTTTTTTTAATGCCCCTAACCCTACTAGTAAGTTCAGTTTTCAATTTGACCTCAGTATTTCTAAAGCCCTGTGTACAGCAATACTGGTCAGGTACTCCTAAAAGCCTGTGTAACTGCTTCTCTGCGTAATCACATAACTAAACACTAAGAAAACTGAAAATGTCCTTGTTAAAAAGGATAAAAGTGCGTAAAAGTATTACGTTTAGGGTTATGTTGTGTTTATGATAGGGTTATGTAGTGTTTTGATAGGGTTATGTTGTGTTTATGATAGGGTTATGTTGTGTTTATGATAGGGTTATGCTGTGTTTATGATAGGGTTATGCTCAGTTAGGGTACTGACACCTTTTTTTGTCAAATTCAGGCACTGGTTAACATATTCATATTTTACTCTCATAATATGTTGCAATTATGAAATATGACTCACTGTAATGAATTTAACTCTCCAACAGTAAATAACGTCTTTCATCAAGGTTCGTGAGCGTCCATACCCCATATGAAGATGCTACATATAAAGTGGCATAAACTACAAAATTGTTCAATACAACATAAAATGTAATTGGATGTAACTGTGCTGTATAGAGCAGAGGTTGAGCCACACTCTCATATACATGTTTTTTCCTGCCTGGAATAGAGCTGTAAATACATTGTCAGGACTCCAATGGACTGCTAAATGGTCATTATACAGCCATTAGCCATAGCCATTCAAAGCGTGTTACACTACATATCACACACTAATGGCTAAACATCAGGAGCAACTTGGGGAGTCTTGCTCAAGCAGCAGAATGAACTGGGGATCGAACCATCAACATTCTGATCAGTGTACGACCTGCTCTACACAACCTCCTCCTCCCTCCTTACCAGGGCTCTCTTGATGTACTCGTCCTGGCAGGCTTTGCTGTTCTCCTTCTTGCCTCCCCAGGCTTTCAGCGCCGAGGCCTGCAGGGCCCGGCCGAAGGAGAAGGTGAGGGCCCAGGGCCGGTGCAGGGGACACTGGTTGATGGCGTTCAGGTTGACGGTGGCCTCCTCCTCACTCTGACCGCCTGACAGGAAGGTCACGCCTGGGGGGAAGAAGAATGCACAGGAGGGTCAGGTCGGAATGAGAGAGGCGTAGAGATGTAACAACAGTATATCAGACTCACCTGGCACAGCGGGGGGCACAGTGCGACGCAGGGCGGTGACAGTTGCCATGGCGATCTCCTGAGGGCTGTACTTTCTGGGGCAGGAGTGTCCGGCGGTCACCATGTTGGGTTTGAGCAGCGTGCCCTCCAGGTAGACGTGGTGGACAGACAGCGCCTTGTAGACTGCTGCCAACACCTGAGAAACAAAGACACTGATGTCCATTCCCTTGGTTCCAAAAAAACATTGGAAGGAAGTTTTTTTCTCCCGCCCATGAAATTTAGTTCAGTCATGTTCCCCACAAAATGGATTGTGATGATCCTCTGACAGGTCAAATTTTAACTTAACAAAACTACTTTGTGATCTGTAATCTGTAACTTTTATAAAAATAACTATAAATTATAATATAATAAATAAACTTTCACTACATATATCCTGACAGTAGGACATGAGACAGCGTCTCTCTATCTTTCTCGGCTCTGATTGGTTGTTTTCGTTCCCGGTGGATTCTTGCAAATACCATTAGGAGTACTAAGAGGAGCCAGAGGAACCAGATTTTTTCACAGTTTCAGCAAATATGACAAAAAATAATTGATATAAAAATGACCTACTGCAGCTTTAATTGAAAGCTTGCTGGGAAACGAGCACCAGTAAATTCAAAGAAGTAGCAGACAGGACTGCATACAAATATGCACCACAAGTGTTGATGCCAGATGCTGAGACTGTTCCAAATTCAGGGTGATGATGACATTTCTGCGCATTAGTGAGAGTGGCATCCTACCCATCATATTGAGGTTGATATCATTCATCACTCACCTTCTCAGTCACATACTGGCAGCGCTGCAGGTCGTGGTCGCCATCTGGGAGAATCTCAGGCTCCACAATGGGCACGATGCCATGCTGGAGGAAGGGGGACATAGCAGCCAGCGTCATGACAACTGGCAATAGCACTTCCTCTCTGGGGGTTGTGACTAGCCTACCAACTGTTACACAGTTAGTTAGAAGAGAACCTGATGGGCCAACCGTGTTGTGTAACAGCTGTTTGTGTTACATCACTGCAGCGAGAAAGCTGTGTATGTTTGTGTCTCTGTGTGTGTGTGTGTGTGTGTGTGTGTCTTACCATCTGGCAGATGCTGGCGTAGCGGGCCAGCACATTGGCGTTCTCGATGATGGCCAGCTCGGACGGGGTGGTAGGGGTGATCTTTAACACACATCGCCACTTGGCAAAGTCGGCGCCATCCCTCTTGTACTGAGCACAGCGCTCGTAGAGGCCGTCCAGACCTGACGGAGACACACAGCACAGTAGGTTGGAGTGATGGGAGAGGCTGAGAGCAAATGCTTAGTGCTGAAGAAGCACTAGTGGCTGATCTTTCATACTTAAACAGAAATACACTCATTCAGAAGGGTGTAAGAAAATAAAGAAAAATATTGTATAGCAATATTTTGTATTGTGATATTGCATAAATTCTAAAACACTGTATTTATTGATTTATTGATCAGTTTGTATTTATGTTGTTAGTACTTCCTACTTCCTACTGTTCATATGTGTTTTCTGCTACTGTGGTTCCAGGTGCATTTAAACAGGAGGTGAATGGGATTGAGGTCTCATTTCTTTGTTAACTGTTAAATTATAAATGTTTATACCATGCCCCCAGAGAATTCTCAATTCTGATTGGTTGGTAGGTGTGGATTAGTTACAGGACCTGTGCAGTCGGTAGGGCAGACATAGTGAGGCTTAGCTAATGAGCTTTGAGCTAGGGTTATTTGCGTAACCAACACTACCAACAACAACAAAATAAAAACAGCTTTGCATTGAGCAGAGCCACGCAAATTTCAGTCAAGTGTTTGATATTTGAGGGAACCGAATGTGATCAAAACCCCAAAGATAGATAAAGAGACAGCGATGGAGGGCAGAAGGAGTAATGTCTGTAGTGTTAAAAGAACAGCCCACACTCTTTGGACGTGAAGTTTTGTATTTCGTCACACATACTGACTGTATGTGTGCTAAGACAGGCTAATATCACAGGTCAATATACTGTCTAAATTGCATGCATAGCCATATGTAGAATAGGTATCCATGACTTGAAAAACTGATATTACAATCACTCCCCAAAGCCAAAAACTAAAATGTTAATTGGTAAGGTTAAACGTACTACAGGGATCATCCAGTCTCAATTCAATACTTATGTCTCTATATGACCCACATAAACAATCAAGGTCATCAGCTATTTCTATATAGTTATTCTTAATTCATTGCAATTCTGTTTGCCTTTTTTTAATTCATATTATATGTGGTCATTTATTTATGTTATTGATAGTTTTGAGTAATTATTGAATTAGATGTGTTGTATTAAGGCCACCTGCTTTGTTTTATCTACTTTTCCATTTTTCGTTTGCCCTTTGGTTTCACGATTGTATAAATGTTCACATTTATTCATGAAGATTGATAGTTTGAAGCAAGTACATTTTTTTTAAAACGTTGCACCATTTTGTTCTTTGTTTTTCATTTGATTGTATATAGAATATGCTCTTCTATGTGTGTTAAATGTTATGCTTAGGTTTCTATAAAAACTGTGTTCATTAAAAACATGTTCTGGTGTTGGTCAGTGTAAATATGCAGCATCCCTCTATTACAGTGGTTGCACTAAGGGTCGCCAAAGCTTACACAAATATGTGTATACCAAATATACACAGAGTAGGCCTATATCATCTTAGCGTTTCATTCATTTGAGTTGAACACAAGTTTACAATTCAATTTTCACAGAGCTGACAAACAGCCTCATCCTGCATTTAAAAAAGAACACAGTTAAAACAACCAAATAGCTGATGGAACAATGAGAGGATAACACTAAATAAGAAGCCTATTAGGTGTATATGACTGTTAAAAATAAAAAGATATATATATAATGAAGACAGAGAATTGTATAAACATTTTTCATAAAAAAAAAATTATTCATCAATATCTCTCATTTTACACAAACGCCCTGCAGTTACTGAAACTACGAAAAATATGTCACTTCGTCAGTTCACTCAATAATAACAAAGGGCTCTGTTAAGGCAAAAGGTTGGGAACTACTGTTCTATTACACATCGTTATTACAATAAAGCCAATCAGTAATAAGCACCCTCGTCAATATTACAGCACGTCTGTACCTTGAGTGGTGGTCTCTTGGTTGGTGCCGGCGAGGGGAACCACGCCCTTGTCCACCTTGATGCCCACCACCATGCCCTTCTCTTTGACCAGCTGTGGGAAGGGCTTGCCGTCGTCTGTCATTTGGTAGAGCGTCTCGTGGAAGAAGATGACGCCGCCGATGCAGGGGTTGACCCGCTCATCGGCGGTGAAGAGGAGCTGGCGGTAGAGCCTCCTGTTCTCCTCTGTGTTCTCCGTGTTGATGCTCTGAAAGCGCTTGGCCATGCTGCCTGTAGGCGCCAGGGGGACAGGGAGGAGACGAGTGGAGTGAGAGACACTACAGATTTCTTCATTTTAGGTTTTCTGCATAAATTTCTGGTAGATCTTTTCAAGGAAGAATCATGTGGTAAACAGGAGGTGGAGTGTTTTACTCAAGGGAAATTATAAAGCAACCATGATCTTTGGGAGTAACTGCAGTCTGGGGTGATCTGAGGTGTAATACCACCATGGCGTGAGACACCCGCCAATCAAGCAAATCCAACCTGAAAAATACTTCTGTCACATTTTAGCTCATTTACATCAAAATTACTTATAAGTAACCAAGTCATGCTGCTGTGTTCAGAAATGTCGATTTATTCCACATTTCACACATTTCTACACAATATGAACACTGAGTCTGCATTAATATTTGTCAGACTTGCATTATAATTGGTTAATGTGGAAACTTGACTACAGACCTTTCCTAATCAATCTGCACTTCAACTGCAATACAAGGAACCAATAATGTAACTTTGGTCAATCTTAAGTACCTGCAATGGATTGCATAAGTTAAGCAAATTTCAAGAGCCTGCCAATTGATTTTTATACTGTGCAGAAATGAATAGAAATAGAGCTGCGAACCGGTAACAGCTTTGAAAACGGTCAAAAAAAGATACAGATACAGACATTATTGAGATTATTGAAACAGTCCTCCTCTCATTCACACAGTCTTCTCCCACTGAAAGAGCACAGCTACAACGAAGGCTAAGCCAGTTGTAGAGACAAAATGTACAGTTTGTACAGAATACACTGTAAGAGTACAGATAAATGTGAAGAGAAAATTTCCTTTGAGCTTGGCAGAAAATTGATCCCAGTGAACTTGTCATTTAAATTCCACATAAGCAGACCTCCCATGACTGCCTCGTTTCAGTTTACGTAATATACAAAATTAGACACTCCCTGTCACAGGACAGATTGCAGAAAAAGACGTAGAATGCATTTGTTACTTCAGGCTGGATTGACTGAACTCTTGGTGTATCAGGTTGCCTAATAAGTATTAAAACGCTCCAATTAATCCAAGACGTGCAGCAGGAGTACTGGAACAGGAACAGGAAAAAGAGGTCACATCTCTCGCGTCCTAGCTTCTCTGTCATTGCACTCCTGTTTATAATTAGAAATAGAATTTTAATCTCCTCCTCACCTAAAACTTCTTCATGGTCAGGCCCCTTCATTCATCTGAAGAAGTTCATAGTACCAATATTACCCCCTCTAGAACACTACGTTCTCTTGAATGCTGGGCTAAGCTTGTGGTTCCTATAGTCTTAAAAGTAGAACAGGACAGACCTTCCAGTACCAAAGCTCCTCTCCTGGAACCAGCTCAGTTTGGTTTCGGGACAGTACACCCTCTCCCATTTTAAGCAGTAGGCTTAAGACGTTCTCTTTGATAAAAGCTTATTAGGTTAAGCCTGGATCAGGTTGAGTCCTGAACATCTCTTAGTTACGCCTGCTATAGCTAGACTTTCGGTGGGATTCCATGGTGCACTGAGCTCCTCTCTTCCTCTCTCTCTCTTTCTGCACTCATTCATGTTTCATTAATGCGATGTTACTAATGCACTTTCTTCCCGGATTCTTTGTGCTTGATCCATCCTGCAGGTTCTCATCGGATCCTGGTGGAGCCTCCTGCCATCGGGTCTGCAGTATTGCCGATTACCCATATAACTGTTGTGCTGTAAATGTCTGTCTGTCTGTCTGTCTCTCTCTCCTCTCACCCCAACTGGTCGAGGCAGGATGAAACCACCCACCAGAGCCCGAAGGGTCCTGTCCCTAGGTTTCTGCCCTTTTAACAGGCAGTTTTTCCTGCCACTTGTCGCCAAGGTCTTGCTCATGGTGGACTGTTGGGTCTCTGTAAATGTTATAAGGATCTCGGTTAGACCTGCTCTATTGAAAAGGTCCTGGAGAAATAAACTCTTTATGAATTGTATGGGCTGATATTGTGTCAGTAAGAAACTGAATTTGAATTATTTAGAGCTGAATCTTGATTGCATAATTTTTGAATTTGTATTTTTACTGACTGAATAGCATGTTTTTGAATTTGAATCTTTTAGTTATGAACTGAATTCCAGCCTCACTAAAAAATTCAACCCTTTTTATTACTTTCCCCAATTCCAGAAATCTCAATCAATTCAAATCTCTAAATTAAATTCAGATCGCTCAATTCAATCAGATCGCGTCAAAATTCAAAATTCAAGATCGTCCCACCATCCTCGCTCGTCGTATTCATCACTCAAGTTAAACTCACAGAATACAAACTTTTAAGGTACACGTCGGGTCAAACTTAAGCGAAGAAGCAATCGAGTGCAGAGTAAGCCCTGCAATCTTTCCCAAGCCAGCAGAGGGCGACTTCACTGGAAAAGAAGCCCAGTGCCATCAGAAATAAATGGCAAAAATAAGTTTCCTGACTGTTTGACCACTTCATTAAACATTTTTATTAACAGTTTCAAGTCCTTTTCAACAGCAGCATGAAGTTTCATTTAAAGGTGTAACTTTCTGATCCTATTTACGAGGAAATAGACGAATAAAGCAGTTTATGCTTAGGACGGGGCTGTGGATTTGAAGTCTGTTGGCGACCTGCAATCGAAGCTACCAGTAACTCCTATCTACTGCACTGTAATTTTGAAGCCCCGACATAGAAAAAAACTTATTAGGAGTCGCGTTTAATATTTGTCTCGGCTTAGTACAGTTTGTTTTTAGGCAAAAAATAGCGTCCCTGATTGCAGCCGGGTTTAGCTCAAACAGTGGCATCGGCACCATAACAGCGGCATTTCTGATGCAGGTGGGAGATGCCAACGATTTTCCTGAGATGCCACGGCACTTTCGCCGTTTATATTGGTATTCAGGTGGCAAGTCTAGGATACGATCACCTGCAGCTGTAACTGGTCCGGTTCACCGTAAAATGCCCATGGATAATTAACCGATTATGGAGTATAACGGGTTGGGCAAACAAGGGCTGTGTCCCGAAACCACCCACTTACCATAATAGGCTACTAACAAACATATACAACCAAGCAGTGACTGTAGAGAAAAGATGCCGACTGCACATGCAGCTGTTTGTAGCATCTGCTA
>NW_023339696.1:985370-989732 GCF_004916995.1 Morone saxatilis
CTCGAGTAAAGAATGTGTGTACTTTTGCAACCTCTGGTGTCTGCCATGTTGACCCACCATGTTTCTACACAAGCCCAGAACGAACAAACCAAACATTGGCTCTAGATAGGGCCTTTAGCATTTCCACAGTCACCGTAATTACTCCTATATGCTTGGAACAGGAGGGTGAGGTGAGGGGGTTGTAATCTGCAACTACACCACTAAATATCACTAAATCTTACTCACTGGTCCTAAAAATGTATGAACCAGCATTTAGATGTGACATTTTCTGTATTGAAATCCAGGGAAATAATAGCAGCATTAACTGTTTTTAATAGAAGTGAGCACAGTGTAGCAGTGAACTCTGACCTTGTCTCAAATGGAAAAAGTATCAGTGATGTGGTGGAGCAGCACTGATTTTGTACTACATAACAAAGTCTGAATGACTGAGGGTCACAGACTGTCACTGATTCCACATTCAGAAATCTATTCTTTATCATATGATGAAGTGATTTTATCTGATTTTACTGAGGCAGCTGATCATCAGTATGGCAAAGAATGAGCCAGTAAATAAATTCATTATTCATGTTTCAAGGACAGCAATCTGTGGTGGAGATGGAGAGATGTGCATGACATGTCAGCTTCTTACACATTCTGCAGTCATGAGGTAAAGCTATCAAGTGGAAACACTGACATTGTACTACTGTGGACGGCTGCAGCAGTTAAGTTTCCTCGTGGTGATGATGCTCTGGTCACGTATCACCCCCACGCATCATGCATGTGAGGATCCACACGTACGCCTAGAACTGGATTGTGAAAGGGGTTATGTAAGCCCTCGGCTATGTTTTACAGGCAACAAGCACATCCCTTGTCATTTATAATGGAGATAATAAATACACAAGCAGATCTTAAACCAGCGGCCTGTTCATTGTGCATAAATGCATTTACTGTACCATGGTATGTTTTAAGATGTGTGCTTCTAGACAGCTGCCCAAAGCAGTCTGTCCAAAATACAAGTTTAACTGAACTGAACTTGAACTCAAAACTGTTTTACTTCCAAAACGACATATATGACTGCATGTCTGTAATTATGGGCATTGGGAGTAGGGGGTGAGAGGGCTGCAGTACCCCCTAAAATGAAAACCATTAGTTCATAAAAAAATGTAAACGTAATGACTTTCTTCTTTTTTACTGGAATTTACCACATATAAATCCCAGTAAAAAATGAGATCGATGTTTATGGCAGCATAAGGTTTTTCTATTCGTTTTTTAATCCTCCCTATTGTTTTGGATGGGATGATATGAAACATGGACTTGGGCTTCACTTCTTCACTGTTACTGGACTACATTTGAAAATGTGCAATTAGACCAGTTTAAATTTGATACTAAACTCGAGCCTTCAACCTCAGTAGAGCGATCTGGCAGGATTTTTCAACATGAACTAACTGCCTGTAAGACAACGCTGAGGGTTTACGGACACGCTCTACTTCAGCATCACTGCTCAAACCGTCAGAGCCTACGACACTACCTCAACATTCGCCTATTGGATAAAGCCCTGCGCCAGTCCTGTTGAGAGCTGGACTCTGGTTGGACAATGCTCGATGTGGCCACGCCCCTCTGCTGTATCGTCTGTACCTCTCTCCCTCTGCATCTCTCCCATTTTACAACAGCAGCTTCCTGCATCTGCCTGCTTCCTACTGTCACTTCACGTAGCAACAACCTGGTGAGTTTGATTTCCTCCATGAAATCATTTCAAACTTTAGCAGAGAATATTCAGTTCGTATAGCGTTTATTAGCCTAGCTTGTTCACGCTCTTTTTATTGCATTTTTATTTTTATTTTTATTTTTACAAGCACTTTGTTACATAGCTGTTATTATTAGGCTGTAGTATTACAAATATAACGTTTTCCTGGCGTTACAACATCTTATTTTGGCACTTTAATAAAAATAAAGTATTTTTCCTGAAGTTTTCTGGAGGCCCGTTTGTACTTGGGAACTCCCAATTCAAAGTCATTGAGATGGCGTGGCAAGGACGCGGAAGTGCTGTCACTAGAGGCTGCTACATTGTATTATTACATGCAGTCAGTGGTTAATACAGCTACTACTATGACTGTACTCTGCTAGTACAAGCAGGAAAATGTCGTCGGCAAAACTGGTTGAAATTCCAGAAAGCCCTGTAAAGTTTCCAACTTGTGTAAAAAAGTGAGGACGGACAGTGACGCAGTTTTAGCGGGTGATTGAAGCTTTATATCGGCATTCAGTTGTTGTCAAAGTTCATGTTCAGGCAGTGGAGGAAAAAGTAGCATATTCAGAGACTGAAGCCAGCAAAAATGGCAATACAACAAAATACTCAATTTGAAGTAAAAGTCCCCCATTCTGAATGTGACTTAAAGCTGCAGTAGGTAACTTTTATAAAAATAACTTTTTGTCATATTTGCGGAAAATGTCTCATTTTCCTTGCTTTATCACATTTTTTTTATCTTTTCAGATGTATAAAAGCTTTATGGTGTACTTAAAATTGAACAGAATTTGGTGTGTCTTTAAAGCTGTACTAGGTAATGTTTATAAAAATAACTTTTTGTTATATTTGCTGAAACTTTCACTATATCCTGACAGTAATACATGAGACAGATAATTTGTGAAACAATCAGGTTCCTCTGGCTCCTCCTAGTGCTGCTAATGGCATTTGCAAGAATCCACCGGGCCTGAAGGAAAACAACCAATCAGAACTGAGAAAAATAGAAAGACGCTTTGAGTTGGAGGCTTTAAGATAGTTGATTGTTGAGTCTCATTTCCAGGTCGTCAAATACAGACACTGAGAATGACACTCTACAATCAACTATCTTTCTCAGCTCTGATTTCCTATTTTATCAAAACTGTCAACGTATAAAGAACACACCAACATATGCATACAATCTAGTGCTATCTAGCAGTTGGGGTTCAAATACAAAAATTTGTAGTGTATTTCAAAATTGATACAATATCACAAAAAATATATATAAATATATATAAAATACATTACAATATTTTCTATCCCCTTCTATCCTGAATAAACAAGAGTGAAATGGAATGGAAAACGCTGTAAATAGCTTTAAGATCTTGTAGACATACAACAGTCTTTAACGGAAAAAAAAGCCTGTCTTAACATCTCCTTTTCACATGTGGAGAATATAGTGTGGACATCTTGTGGTGGGATTTTGTAAGACTGCGCAATCTGCTTCTGTTTCCGTTAGACTGATATATGCAGTCACTGAGAAATAAGTCAATATTGTCTCTCTCTTTCTCTCCTTGTCCCAGTCAACATGACTCATGCGTACCCCTTCCTGAGTGCTGAGCAGAAGAAGGAGCTCAGTGATATCGCTCAGAGGATCGTAGCTGCTGGAAAAGGCATCCTGGCTGCTGATGAATCCACAGGTACGACTGCGACACAGGAGGAGGAGGCAGTTGTGAAGGCCACGTTACATGATCACACTGTTAACCACAGTCCAGTTCAGTCACGCAGTAATCACGTTAAATACAGTTCGAATACTTCGATACTTAGAATGGAAGACATCAGGATAACTTTATTTAAAAATTCCTAACGTGTCCATAACAACACGTAACTCTAGAAACACAAGATAAAGTCTGTCATATCCACAGTCTGACTGTCAATTCAGTATAATCCAGAAAGATAAAGTGTATTCTGTAAAAACTTTACATTTTGTCTCTACAACTGGCTTAGCCTTTGTTGTAGCTGCACAGAAGACTGTGGGAATGAGAGGACTGTTTTAAGAATTTCTTACTAAAATGTGCTGGTTGGTGGATCAAATATGCACCAACTCACAACACTGTTAATTTACACGTCTATTACGCGTGCGTCTGTATTTGAGGGACCAAAGTAACTACCGGTTTGCTTCTTCTTGTTTAGTGGCTGAGAGAGAGGCTACCCGTGTCTGCTCTCATTGTTTGTAGCTTGTCACATGGGTCCCTGACTCGACCAGATATTTAGCCTGCTAGATATCTTTTTTGGGCATCTATGCCAGTGGTGAGCTCTTGGCAAGCCTGTGGGTCGCGTCTTTGAACAGATCACAAATAGCGAACAACTGACAGTGTATATAATGGACAGAGCTTGACAGAGGCTGTAAAGGCCAGCAGAGGGCAGCTCCACTGTCTGCAATAAAAACCAATACCATGCAGTCTTATAGAGAAATGAGCCGACTTCTGACTTCTGATTTAGTATCTTAGTAAACAGTTTTCTAATGAGTTTATGGTCTCAATCTCTAGTTCAGTCAGGACCACTTTTGTCAATATATATTCCAAAGCAGAATGTTACATTTGGTGGTATGGCTCTCTTTTGGGACCTCCTTGTCCTTTCACGTGCCTGGGAGAGCACACCTCCCTGCC
>NW_023339696.1:989832-992848 GCF_004916995.1 Morone saxatilis
ATTGTATATGTATGTATGTGATATTTTTGTGTGCACTTTTACGGAGCTGCTCTCCAAATCTCATTGTACTGTGTACAATGACAATAAAGGCTTTCAATTTCAATTTCAATTTGCTGTGTGTCATCCCCCCTCTCTCTGCCCCCTTTCCTGTCTGTCTTCAGCTGTCTCTATCAGTAAAAAAAAGCCAATAAAAGCCCCAATAAATACTTAATACTAAAAAAAATACATTATTTTAACTCCAACAAATTGTTGAAACTGATCTCATAAAAACATTTTAAGTAATACAATCTCAACTTTGGAAGTTAAAGAAAATTTCTGATTGAGTACTCTTTACTAGGTATTTTGTTTTCACAGTACAAATAAAAATTACAAAATAAAGTCATTATCACTTATAATTATTATAGTTACTTGATCAAGAATGTTTTTAATTAAGAAATGTTGTTCCTCCATGAATTGAGTAGTTTTCAATGTAATCAGTTTTAACAATTAAATGAGTTAAATTAACTTATCTGGTTTACAGTGTAGTGTTCTTTTTAAAGCGTGTAATATGGTCCCCAAATGTCCACCCTGCTCATTGTCAGTTGTGGACTTTTGAGCAGTAAAGACAGATATCAAGCCAAAGAAAGCAGGAAGAGACAGTGAGGCAGGGTGTGAAAGGTCAAGCATATGTTGGGGAGCTGATGAGGGCATTGGAGCAGGTGTGCAGGTGGGTGTGGAGATAAGGTGATGAGGAGAGGTGACAACACAGTAGGGACAACTGTTGGACATGGAAGGAACAGTAGGTTGTGCAGTAACAGGAGAGCTTATGAACCGGATGTCTCCATGACAATTCTCATGGTGTGGTAGAGAGTGATAGCTACATATATTACAGCTGTTTCTGATTAAACGAAACGACGTCTATCGCTGTAGGGATCCTTTCCATAATGTTATCAGACACTTAGAATAACAATCTGAACCTGCCAGTAGCAAAAGCAACTTTTAGTGGACTTTGATGGGCAAATGTGTCCCCAAGGATTGATGGCCAATGCAGCCCTTTTCATGAATATTTTCACATCTAACTCAGTGAACTCAGGGTTTATTTTTACCAAACCAGAGGTAGTGATTATTGGAAAGACTGTGGAAAGACTAACAAAGACAGTTTTTGTGAGTTTTATTTTACTTCTGTCCCATTGTTTTGGTCTGAGATGCTGGTACTCTAGTGCAACGTCCAGAGTCAGGTGAATTTATGTATATATAAGCTTTGACCTGCTGCTATAACAGCCTTGCCTCTTCTGGTTCCAGTCTGTCCACTAGCTGAACCTGCTACTGAGATTTCCTCCGATTCAGTCAACTTTTATTTTGATGGGTTTATGAAAAGGTTTACCCTTCTGCAACTGGTTGGGGGCTGTTTCTTTTGACGTGTTTATATGGAGCATTTTTATTCTCTTTTAAGCCAATTATAATTGGAATAGGCTCCATGTAGACATAGCTATTGTATGCTATAGCATTAAGATATCCCTTTGCTGGAAGTAAGGGGCACAAAATATGAAAAGGGCCCAGACCAAGAAAAAAAAGGACATGGCTGTCTATGTAGTATATAGGTGGATCTTGACCCTTTCTCTCATGTTTTGCCTTGATGATTGCTTCTCTGTGGAAGCAGAAATGGCTCAACCCTGAACTGACCCTACTGTACTGGATACAATGTGAGATTTCCTTTATTCTTGCATCTTGCTACCATTTGCCTCTCCTCCTTGCAGCTACAGTGCATCTCACCCGCATTCCCACTGTCTCATGACATCTTCAATATGGCACATCATGCTTGATTATGACAAGATGAGCACCCAAAAAAATAAAGAATCACTCCTGCCATCTGTCGACTCCTCCGTCACTGCTGACAAGACACACTGACTCCCGCTGAGACTGACAGGACTCTTGGAGCAACTCTACACAACCTACTGCTCAGCTGCAGTCCCTCAGGTTTTGCCTTAAAAGCATTTGTCAGGTTTCTCACCAGGGACTCGGCCCAGTTTTTATTTTGACTTGTATCCATTTCTCATCTGGCCAGAAAACAAGTACTTCTCCAGGTCCCCCCCTCCTTAACTGCCAGAAGACTGCAGCATTCCTCACTGTTAACATCCGTGAATTATCCCATATCTGGACCCATCGGTTCCCAAACTTTTTACTTTTTTTAGTTAAGAGAGCCATTTTCTATCATATTTATATTTATATATTTTATGTCATATTTCATATTACATGCAATGCATAACAATAACAGTACAGAGCAACTGATAAATTGTACAATGAACCTGAACTGGGTCAAAAAGGTGCCAGTACCCAGTCAGCTCAACCCTAACCCTTATTATTTTGGCATTTTCTATCCTTTTTAACGAGGACCATTTCACCGTTTTCTTTGTGTTAAACTAGCTATGTATTTACACAGAGAGGCACTCATCTGGGTCAATAAAAAGTAAGGGTGCTTGTGGACAAAAATGTGGCATGCTGTTACTGGTAAGTAATCCAGGTCCTTCCTCAGACAAATCAGGAAGGACTTCCTCGCCACGAGACCAGAGGACAGGAGGAAAATCATCCCATTAACCACCACCTACTCTACATATAGCGTAGCAGCAAACAAACACATTAAAAACAATTTTACCCAAAAAATACAGAACACAAACATGCTCCAGGAGTATAGAATAATCTCGGCTACAAGAGGAACCAAAACCTAAAAGACTACCTAGTTGAAAGCAAACTGCCAGAACTAAACACAATTCCTCAACAAGGCCCAAATTACTTTAGACAAAATAAAACAATTAAAAACCTAACTAACATCACCACATATCTCATTAAACCGACCCTAACGACCAACACACACAACTGCATATTATGTCATAAAGTGTAAACACTGCAACATCTCATACGTAGGAGAAACAGGCAACACAATTAAAACTAGACTGGCACAACACATATATAACATTAAAAATCATAAAGACACACACACATCTAGTGGCACATATCATTACAGTTTTTTCCAATTGCT
>NW_023339696.1:992948-993512 GCF_004916995.1 Morone saxatilis
ACTGCGATGGATGGGACATTGTCAACCGTTTTTTCAATATCAAACCTGCTAATAGAAATGATAATGCTTCACCACCACAGGCACCTCAGTCTGAACCTTCAGGCTGCTGAATCTCTGTAAACATATAATTCAATTAAATTTTTGTATTGCGCCAATTCATAACAAAAGTTATCTCAGGACACTTTTCAAATAGAGCAGGTCTAGACCGAACTCTATCCTAACATTATTTACAGAGACCCAACAGTTCCCACCATGAGCATGAAAACTAATCATTTCTGCCATCGCCACACAGGTAAAACATTTTCCATCAACAGCATCATCTGTGCATCCACCTATGTGATTTACATGATACACTGTCCCTGTGGGCTTGCATATGTAGGGAAGACCACCAGAAAACTTAAACAGAGGATAAGTGAGCACAAAAGCACCACCCACAGAAACGATAGGGATTATCCCATAGCAGTGCATTTCTATGATGCTCGCCATGATGTATCCTCGTTACGTTGCTGTGGTATTGAACAGGTAACCCTATTACCTTGGGGTAGTGACCATGACAAACTACTT
>NW_023339696.1:993561-1000355 GCF_004916995.1 Morone saxatilis
ATGTGCATACTTGGAGCCTGTGTGATCTATTGCTTGGTGTAATGAATGTTGATCGGATGGACAGAAACATACAGAGATTTTGATATATTGTTTGGTGATTGAAGTTTTGTGTAACTTTGTTATATTTATTATAATGGTTTTTGTGTATTTCTGGTTGCTAAGCCCACTTGTGTATACCGTTGGTACTACGGTCCACTGTTCCAGCTCCACATATGTGTTTTGAAGGCTGTCACATGGGAACTCTGTGTCATTAATGTCTTCCTACAGGACATAGAATGCTTGTTTGCAGTTGTGTAGCCACTTTCTATTTAAGATGGCTTCTCATTATCATATATCATTTGTCTGATGAAGGTCTAGTACCAAAATGTTGCAAATAAATGCTAGTATTGCAAGTTAGACAGTGTGTGGGAATTTATCTGTGGGAATTTCTGTGTTAAGAAACCAGAAAGAATTTTTGGGGTTTTTAATATCTAGGATCTTTTTCATTTTTGAGCAGAACCATTTTAATCAAGGGTGCACCATGAACAGAGGGTGTTGCACAATGCGCAATGACCTGTAGAGCATGACACGCCCAGGAAAATCTGCAGTTTTTTTGGTTAAAATTCCGAACCAATTTATATTTGGTCAAAACATTTCAAATGTTTTAAAACTAGGTGTGTGAACCAGAATATAGCAGGCTACATGTTGGTGGAAAAGGCCTATCAATGTCTGTCTTGTCTCATCTCACAAAATGAAAAAAGAAAGAAAAAAGAATCTGAGAGAACACTGCCGGTCTGTACATGTGTGAGTGTGATGAGAGAAAGAGAAAACATTTGTATCAAATTAAACGAAATAATGAAGGTGAGTGGGGTATTAAGGCTTATAGGGAAAGAAGAGATAAGAAGTGGTGGGTATAGGTAATGGGAACATAGCAAGTGAAAAGGCTTCCCAGGTAGCTACTTGTGGGCCTGGGCCCCTGGGCAACAAAAGAGGGGTAAGGCACTGTGTCTGGGTTATGACAGCTGGGTCAACAAAATTACTATTGTGACCACAACATCAACAGTTCAATTCACACAACTCAGTCACAGTGTGACCATTATCACCACAACATCATTCCTGACACTCACACAACACATTTAACTGTATAACTTTAGGCTGCAGGGGGTAGCAAGGACTTCGGCCCCCAATGTTATTTTTTGGATATTTTATTTTTTTATATAAATATAATAAGTTAAACTTTATGTAATTTCCCCTCAGTCCCTCTGTTAGACCTTTTCCACCAACAGGGAACAGGCTTCGTTCCGGTGCAACCACCTAGTTTTCAACAGTTCAGATGTTTCAAGAATAAGGTATACATAATCTTAATGCTTTTTTGTTTTCTGTCAGTGGAGGAAATTTCTGGGGATACATTAGTGGAGCTGAGAGAGAGAAAGAGAGAGAGAGAGAAGTTCAAGATTTGTAATGTTTACGTCAAATTGTTTTAAAGACAATTTTTACCTCTTTTAAGGTGGAAGTAGGGAAAATTTGTCATTCCCCTATTACTTTGTCTTATGGTTTCAGAATGATGAAGACAGTTGGAAAATAATGAGTTACAAAATAAGATGTAGGCTCTAGAGGATGATCTTTTCCTGGGTAAGATTTTTAGCAATTCTATTATTATTAGTGGCTTGAAAAATAGTGCAGCTGTGGGGAAAAAAAATCTCCCAAAGGGGAGCATGCCCCTGGCCCGCCATAGATTTCATCTTGCTCCTTCCTTGATGTCTATACCTCTCTCTCTTTCCCTACTTTCTCCTCCTTTCCTCTCTTTTAACTCACTCTTCTCTGTGCTGCACTGTCAGCCATCTTGGGATCTTCCTCTCTCCCCTGGTAGTTGGCGATATATTCCAGATGTTTGGATCTGGATCTTTGTCCTCCAGGGGATTAAGTCTTTTGTCTCTTTCTTTCTCTGTTGTGTGCATGTTGTCCTTGTCTCTCTCTCCCTCTGTGTGTTTTCTCCTGTCTGTGCAAATTGTGTGCTTGAGCTTTGCCTCTTGTGAGTCAGTGTAGTCTGTCCTCTTCCAGGTCTCCATGGTGGAGAGGACATCGTTGGCTCAGGTCCTATCTTTGTGGCAGCACCTTAAAGTTGCTTGACATCCTGTTGGATCCATATTCTTCATATATGTTTACAATCTATTTATTTTCTATTTATATCTTATTTGACATCTATTTGCTGTTTGTCAGTCCTGGAGGACTGGAGGAGGGGGTTTCTTCCATTTATTCCCTATTGAAGGGTTTTTGGGGGAGTTTTTCTTTATGTGAATAGGAGGTCTAAAGATAGAGGGTGTTAACCTTCATCCAATCATCTGGCAAGTACTTTTTGAAAGTGTCTGTAGATTTTAGAGACCCTCAAGGCAAATGTCAAGGTGATGTGGAATAAATAATGAGGATCAGTGCTCGGGGTTTAGGGGTGACACCACTGGAACTAGGCCTTAGTTGTGACCTTGATTGACCTTCCTCCTGCCGCCAACATCAGTTCGTAAGAGTGCCCCAAACCCTTTTGGTCCAGGTACCAGCGATATGGCTTTGGTAGTTGGTTTCGATACCTTTGCTAAAAGTGTTATCCAGAACTTAAATGAAGTCCAGTCCACAGGAGCTCTGATTGGCCAGCTGTTGAACTCTGACCCTACCCATGACTCTTGCCAGCACATACCAGCATAACATCAGAGATAACATTATGTTACAGATCCCAAGTGTACTGCCACAGTCACAAATTATTTGAGTTCAATGTCGTTTAGTTAGGGTAAACAGGTGAAACTTTCACAGGAATGAAGACATGAACCACTAATTTCTCTTCCTGATTTTCCTCTCATTTATTACAACATTCGAAAAACATTAAATATAAATACTCAAAGCATTCCCTAGTGCATTAGTGTCTTTTTCTTTCAATGTCCATTGTTTGGTTTACTGTCCTAGCTTATTATAAGGTAAGATACATGCATGTAAAGTGTCTTTTCAGATTATTAATCTGAAAAGACACTTTTTCCTTGCCCCACAGTGCTTGCTATGGTGGGAACTGTTGGGTCTCTGTAAAGTTATATAGGAGTTCGGGTCCTAGACCTGCTCTATTTGAAAAGTGTCCTGAGATAACTTCTGTTATGAATTTGGCGATATACAAATAAATTGAATTGAATTGAATTGAATTACCCAGCAAATAGATGGGTGATAGTGGGCCCAAAAAAGTAGAGGGCATTGAGTGGTTGGAAAACCAGAAATGTGCTATGTAAGTGCATGCCACCATTTACCATTTACGTAATGAGAAAATCTTCTATGATTCCACTAAATCCCTGTATGAAGTTTTGCAGCCAACATTACGTCAGTTCGTCAATGTGCTCCAATCCCTCTTGCTCCAGGTGTCAGCGACAAGGTTTTGGTGGTTGTAACTTTGCCAATCCAAATCTGAAATGAAATCTGGCCCCCAGCAGCTCTGATTGGCCAGTCTTTGAGCTCTAACCCGACACATGACTCTTGCTGACACATAACAGCATAACATCAGAGATAACATTACTACATCTTCCAGTACGCTGCAGACACAGCATGGAGCATAGAGAAGCAGTAATGGAGAATATGACACTCTACTGGTCCTCACTTCATCATCAAAACAGATTTTCATTCAAACATCAAACTCTGCAGCCTTCATTGTCACATCAAACGACATCACTCGGAGTCCATTCAAGATGAGATCTTCGGCCTCTGAAAAAAAAGTGACATCTACACTTCAAAATGATTGATAACAAAATTGAAACACATCATAGTTCATTTTCAAGGACTGCAAGTGATTTAAGTCAGAGTCTGAGACAACGATAATACTTTCTCACCAGCCTCTGCAAATTTTGCAGAGACACTGCATGATGAATTGTGGTGTGGTTTTCCTGCCTCCAATGGATATGTGACATTTTTTTTATTCTCACCATGAACGTTTTGTGATGCACCTCTGGTCGGTGGGTGTTGCTGCTTGGATTTTTAGAAACACTGGGAAAGATGAGATAAGGTCTTTTTAAATTGTCTTTCTGAGGCAGAGAAGCTCACTGCTGATTTTTAATTTATCTGCAGCCCTGCTTTGTTTCCGAAAGTATTTCTGGTGATGGCTGCGTTCCGAGCCCGCTGAAGGTAATAAGAGCTATTTAACTGAGAGCATTCATTCTCATATTATTCAGAGACTCACTCGGAGACGGACAGATTGATAACAGCTTCTTACATTATATGGGGCACACTCAGAGAGACGGACAGATTGATAACTGCAGCACATCGTTCTGAAAGGATGGCTGGAGAGAGGAAATGGTTTCTGAAAAATGAGAAAGCAAAAGACGAGAGAGACAAAAGCAGAGAGAGGCCAGGGATGGGGATTGTCCCATCTTTCCAAGGGCCCTAAGGAGAATTTAAAATATACATATATAACAACTAAATGTAACTTTTTCAATACAATTTCATACTTGCGCAAGTGAAAATGTAAAATTAACACATTAAAATTAATTGATACTGATACTCTGAAAGGACCTGTGTGTAGGAAATTAGTGCTATCTAATATCTAACCCACTCCTTCTGTTGATAAAAACAGGTAATTCTAAGGTAACAAAAAACATGAGGATTCGTATTTTGAGGTGATTATACACTAATGAAAACATACCGTTTCTGACAATAGATCTTCCTAAATGTTGCACACTGAACCTTTAATTTAATACTGATGCCTCTATATAGACCTACACAAATAAACAAGACCATTAGCAAGAAGATTGGCTATTTCTTTAAAGTTTTTTTAATGCAGCTTCCCAGATTCAGATTTCCCCTTCATATCAGAGAAACAAAGTGGTAGAATCATTACTGCTTTTGTCCACAGGGGTCGCCAGAATCAACACAAAATCAAAGTTCCTTGTAGGGGCTTTAAAAGAATGTAGAATTTAGTGGCATCTAGTGGCTAGAAGTTGCAGAACTGAACACCACTGGGGTCTGTCTTTGATGACCTTGAAATGAGAATGGGCTGCGAAGTGTGGCCACGACACTCATGAAAAGGTGTGTGAAAAGTAGATAGCAAGTGAGCATAGAAGTCTCAACAGTTAGGCGAAATGACAGTAGTCATTTTTCATTGTTTTTATTCGTCCTACTACGATCCTTCATCACTCCCATCTTTTTTTCTGTTTGTTTTTTACCAAATCTGCCTGCGTTAATAAATCGCCTTATTGAACTTCTGACTCTGCCTACTTGTTTAACCAGAGAGTAAAGAAACCTGTGACACTTTTTGGCATTGTCGGCAGGATCTCTGGGTTACAAGTGTGCAGTCATGAGTATTGAAAACCAGGCAGTGGGAGCACCTGGACCAGGGGCTTTTAATTCAATGTGGCCATGGTTTATGGGTGTACCTTGGGCCCCAAAGTTTAATGGTAAGAGTGATAGTTTTAAATATGGGGACTGGGCCAATCAGATGAAAGCCCTTCTTAGGGCTCAGAGTCTCACAGAGGAACAAAAAATTTATTTTATTCTCAGTGCTATAGGTTAGCAAGGGGATGCTTAAATGGGGGAAATCCAGCTGCTTTGATGAACCAGAAACAGGAACACAGCAGACAAAAGTATTTTGGATTGTCTTGAACAGACTGTATGGGGGGACCTCATCTGCTGCTGACTTCGGATAATTCTTTTAATATAAGGCAAAGGCAGGCGGGAATTACTGGGAGTGATTTGTTAGCCTTCGGTATTTCCGGGAAGCTTTCAGCGATGGGAGGACGGCAGGATGGGCTGAATGTGATTAACCATTTGGTTTTTTTGGATGTAATTTGTATGGGACTGTTTAGACGGTGGGCGGCACCCCTGGATTAGTTTCAGGGTGGCTGTTCTCTGCACGCTTCGGTTACACCGGGGAATGGGATGTTCTGCTGCTTCCAAAGGGCCTTAGCAGGTGGTGTCCCACAGAAGAGCCAACCGGTCACCGCCGGCTAACCATACAGCAGCCATTGTGGTGCCCCGCGGAGGAGCACTGAGTGGTGGTACGTGGGCCCATTTTCTGAGGACCTTCTGTTAAGGGCCAGCGTTACACTGCTTTGGTGGGATGGAATGGATGCAGAGACAGAGTGAAGGTGGCCCATTCAGTGGTGAAGTGGGTGAATAAGTAAAATCCCTATGGAGAGTGTAACCCTCACCGCTTATCCCATTGAGATCCCACAACCGCCAGTCCAACAGCAAAGTGTGCCAATAAGATATATAACCCCCCTTTTGCACCTGAAACAAAATTCATGGGTAATTGACTTGTGTTGCAGGAGGCAGCAATGGGAATCGGTTTTAGATGTGCGGGTGGATGTGGAGTATTATGGCAGAGGATACGCACTGCAGGAGGGTCTCCCCCTTGCCCCCCACCTCCCCCAGACAACAGGACTTGGAGTGAACCAGCTGTTGGGCAAATGGAATGTGTGGTTTGCGCAGGATGAGGAAAGGATTTCGGCTAAACAACGCTGTCGCCTACATCAATCCCTACTGGCAATGCACCCCCCTCCAAGAGAGTGAGTTTTGGTGGGTACCTCTATTCTGTGTCCTCTATGCCTTATCAAGGAACTTTACCGGTCCTCTGACTACAGACCATTGTGCGTAGAAGAAGGGGGTTAGGTTTCAATGAGAGCAGCAGGTCTTCGATGGTCGTCTCCAGTGGTCTTTTGGGGTTTATATATGAAAAGAGAATTCGGAGCTGGAGATTGCTGTGCGTGGCTGAAACTACCGTCGCCTCATTGAAGTGGCGCTCGGTGTACGGCTCCTCAGTATAGGACGGCTGACCATCCCTAATTCAGTTCAGACTG
>NW_023339696.1:1000455-1003661 GCF_004916995.1 Morone saxatilis
ACAAGTACAGGTTCATTTACCATAACATTCATTTTGTCCTGAGGGTGATGCTAGAGCAAAGCTTAAAATAAAAACGGTTTATCCTCTTGGAAACAAAAATATTTTTAGTAAATCTCACAGCTGGCCACTAAATACTGACATTTCTATGTGAAACATTAGGATTAACGAATATTCTAAGAAAATGTTATCGAAATCCTGCCAATACAGTACACAGAGTCACACCAAGGTTACAGAATTATGTTCCCCTCGCTCCATCAGAGGGCTGATTGATGTTCCTTTACTGCTTAAAAATATCAAAAGTAAAGTGAGTCTCTCTGGCCCTGCTAAGGACAGAGCGTCAGAGGCCTGACTCACTCACTCACGACTGATATTGTTAGTCACTGCGGTCTATTGTTTGAAATTATTGAAGTAGGTTAAACTTGTCTCACTCTTTCTCTGTCCTCCTCTTTGTGTCCTTTTCTTCCTATTTTCATCTTTCTTCTTATCTGATGTTAGTCAGACACTGAAAGCATTTGGAGCTGGATGACATTTTTCCTTTCCTACTGTTTGTTTCTCTTTCTGTCTTTTCACAGTCATGCTCTTTCAGTCTATTCTGTCTTTTTAGTTCCTCTCTTTGTCCCCCTTATTCTTCTGTTTCTCTGTAATCTCTCTCTCTAACAGAATCATGTACTATCAGTAACATGGATTCAAAGTCAAGAGCAAGCTGACATATTAATTGTTCTGTTCATGATAGATTTGAACTCTTTTCAAGGCTTATTTTGGTATATTCTAGAAGTACCCAAGCAGATCTAGGTGTATCTAGGTGGGTCTAGGTGAGCTGTCAAAAGTGATGGTCCACCCCAAGAGCCAACCCAAACACTGAAGCTAGACCATTAACTTGGCATACATAGTCCCAATAGTGAGAAAGATAGATGATTGTTGAGTTCCAGGGTTAGTATTTGACAATCTGGGAATGAGACTGAATAATCACCTATCATCAAGCCACCAACCCAAAGTTTCTATTTATCGCTCTTCTTAGTTCTTGTGCTTTTTCGTCTCACAGGTTCTCATGGATCCTGGTGGTGCCTGCTGCCATGGTCCTGCTTGACTGCCATTGCGAATATCACTGATATTATTGTTATTATTACAGTTACTATTAAACTATTATCATTGGTCATCGTCCCCCATCGTTGTGGCTGTTGTCGTCATCATCTTCTTCATGTTCATCATAATCATTACCATTAGTCACTACTATTAGTGTAGTTGTTGCTACTGTTGTTGCTGTGCACCTTTGTCTATGTTTCTCCGTCTCTCTCTCTCTCTCTGTGGCTTATTAGGTAGAATGGGTTGTTTACTAATCAGAAGATAAGCGGTTTCTGTTCTGATGAACTGTCTGTCTTTGTCTTTCTCTCTCTCTCTCTCAACCCAACTAGTCGAGGCAGACGGCCACCCACCTAGAGCCGGGGTCTGTCCCAGGTTTCTGCCTCTTAAAGGAAGCTTTTCCTTGCTTAAAATTATTGCCGCTGTGATAACTTTCCAGCGTTGTAAAATGATGTCTCATAGTATTTTCCCTCCATGCAGTGTTTTGACATCTGATACACTTTCAAATGTATTGATCTGGCTGGACTTCGTGGACCAGATTTTATCTTTCGATCTATTTGTAGTTGTGTAGCTGTGTTTTTTCTTTCGTGTCTTGTAATTCCCTGTGTTCATTCTTGTCTCTCCCTTACTCTCCATCTCGCCCTCCTCCATCCCCTCTGGCAGCTACTCTCGTTCCATCTATCTTTATTTCCCTCTTTTATAGCCAGCCCTAGGCTTGACAAACACCTGCTCGGGACGCTATGACCACAAGGAGACCCTCAAATGAGCAAATAAAGGACTTCTCCTGCTGTTCCACGTTACCCATTTTGTCATCGTTTCAAACTCCAACAAGGATCTTCTATTCCGCTGTGGATTACCAGTGATAGTGTTTGTACCACCACCTTTCATTGATTTCAAGGTGAATCTGAATCATGGAATCCACAGGCATTGAGAACTATGTAGAAAACCTTTTATATCTTCCGTGGAGTCCACCTTGTTGGACCAGTATGTTTCTGTCACAGGTTTCTTTACTCTCTGGTTAAAGTAGGCAGAGTCAGAAGTTCAATAAGGCGATTTATTAATGCAGGCAGATTTGGTAAAAAACAAACAGAAAAAAACAGGGGGACAAGGTGGAGTTCAGCCAGCGCGTCCTTTGCTGCTCCTGTTTCTTCTCTGCTGTGTCTGTTGGATTTCCCCCGGCCCTCATCCTGCTCTGCTTCCTCCTTTTTATCTATTTGGGAAGGTGATTAGTACTTGCAGGTGTGCCAGGTTGCTGCAGGGAGAGGTCCTTTAGCCACACTGGAGAGAGAGACACTTCAAAACAGTGATTCACACACACAATTAAGAATAAATTAATACAGTGCAAAACACAAAAAAGGTCTCTCCTGGTGACTTTGTGACACTCCCCCCAACTTAATCCGTTGTCGTCCCGACAACTGGCTTCTACTCACAGTACCTGGCAAGCTTAACCCCCAGATTTGTCCTTGTTGACCTGCGAGGCGGACTGTTTCTTGCCTGTTCCCCTTGTGGTTCTGGCTGTACTGCAGCTTCCTGCATATGTACTGCCCCGAGCCCTTGCTCTTGTGGATCTGTCGGCTGTAGCGGTCCCACTGGTTGGCCCTGTGCAGGTCCTTGAACTGGTATCCACTGGGGCCTAAGAGGAAGCATTAGAGGGAATTCCCTCACCATTGTTGTGTCCTGTGGCTGTTCTGCTTCCGGGGGGGTTTCTACTCAGGACTGGTACGAAGGTGCAGATGGCGTCTTCAGGATATATTTACGATGGATAGTTCTTCTCAGGTCCCTCACGACCCTCTGGCCAGACTCTATATACCCAGGGCATGTCGAGGGGAGAGTGCTGCCACAACAACAAAGGGCTCCCGAATCCATCGGGGAGTCAACTTTCCTTGAGCCCTCCAGCGGAAGTTTCTAATTAAGACTCGCTCACCAGGTAGGAGTGGTAAGGCCCTCTGTCTCAGGTTGTAGCGCTGTTGGTCCCGAGTCTGTCTCTGTTGTGCATGTTCTGCAACAGTCTCATATGCCCAGAGGAGAGCTTTGTGGTGACCCTGTACCCATCCTCCTGATGTGGTTCCTCTGACGAGTGAGCTGGCTCCCATCACTACATCCACTGGGAGACGGGCATGCCTGCC
>NW_023339696.1:1003761-1005026 GCF_004916995.1 Morone saxatilis
GGCCGTCTGCCTTGACCAGTTGGGGGTGAGAGAGAGAGAGAGAGAGAGAGAGAGAGAGAGAGAGAGAGAGAGAGAGAGACTTTAAAGTCCTCCTGCTGTTTTAGCAAACAAGTGTAAAAAATATATATATAAATATATATTCATAAAATAGAATGTCTTTAACTTAAAAAAGTGACAAATGTTAGCTTATGGTAGTAGAACCAAGATGTTTGTATATCACACACAGTCCATTTACATTCAATGACAGGATGTCAGGTGTCAGTGTATGGGTGAGATGACTCAAACATATGCTAAACATTGTAACTACATATATTTAACTTATAAAACAAATACCAAAACACTGATTTTAATAAAGCCCAGCACTATAATGATGTAGGAAATCTGTCAAGTAACCCAGAATAATTTCTGCTGATAAAGAGCAGAAGAATCATCTGAAACTTGTGTCTGTAGGGAAATAAACAAACCTAGAAGGATTAGTTTCCCTCACAGTAAGGAAAGGAGGGAAAACACAGACGTTTGTGTCATCTGCCATGTTGCCATGGTTTCGTCTGTGAGACTCAACAGTCGGACAATGACTGAAGGCTTGTTTCCTCATCTATTTTTTATTTTTTGCCCCTCTTGTCATCTTGTTTCCTTCTGCCTCCCCTCAGCAGCCATTATGACGATGCTGAAAACCATTTTAGTTGAGCCAAAATTGTGTGTGAAAAATGGCTGTCCAAGCAGCCCCAACCTCTGGGAAGAAAGGTGCAGGAAAAGATGGATGTATGGAGAGATAATGAGAGGAGGGAGCGAGGGAAGGGGGAAGGAAAAAGAAAAAGATTCTGTAGGAAAAAATGGTAGAGGAAGGAATGTATGAGGGAGGTAAAGAAGGGAAACTAGTTAGACTGATGGTAGAAATTAAGGAAATGCTGGGAGTGGAAAGAAAGAAGGAAGGAAGGGATCCAGAGGGAGAGAAGGAGGGCGAGGGACAGTAATCCACTGAGACAATAACAAAAAGAGAAATATTGAAAGGTAGAGGAAATTGAAGGTAGAAAGAAAGAGACAGCAACCTGAAATGGAGAGAGGAAAAGAGAGTGATGGGAGAGTGGGGTGAAGCGAGGCGAGAGAGAAAACAAAGCTGCCGGTAGATGCCTCTGTGGGGACAAGAGAGCAAACAAACGCAGGAGGGGACGAGTGTTTCATGGAGCCCCCTGGTTGTTTTCTGCCCGGGTGGAAGGCAACGATAAGGGAGGAAGCCAGACAGAGCTGTGTGTGTTTGTGTGTGT
>NW_023339696.1:1005179-1005383 GCF_004916995.1 Morone saxatilis
ACACACACATAAAATAAAACATATAAGAATATGCACTGATCAAATTTTTTACCTTTTCCCTATCAGTCTTTTAATGTAACTGTATTCCTAACCTTTTACTGTATCCACTAACAAACACATATTTCCACATCTGCAAATCAGATGTTTAAAGTCCAGATGACCCTAGATAACCCTTTGAAGATCTTGTGGTGTAGTTGCAGATTG
>NW_023339696.1:1005483-1006063 GCF_004916995.1 Morone saxatilis
AGGTCTAGACTGAACTCCTTTTAACATACATACATACATCCAAGCATCAAGCATGATATTGCGGATGCTTGTAATGAGTCAATAAAGTCAAGTTTAAGCTCAAAAACAGCTGTGTATATTGACCACTGTGCTCAAATCACTGGTGGCGGTGCAACTTCTGCCTAAATGGTGTGTCCACATTGAACACTGAATGCTTAGTTTTGTGTTTGAACATAGGTCAGTGATGGTTTGTAGAAAACCAGAAGAGGAGGATCCATCACCCAACAAACTGATGAGCTGTCAAGACAGAGATGAGCAAGTCTGACTTAGTACAAAAACTGAACTGTGTAAAGACAATTTAACAATTCCTAACGTGTCTATTAAAACGTGAGCAGTCTTCTTGTCACTTCAGCATCAATATAATCAAGGTATTATGGTTGTCGCCATGACAGTTTGTCAGAGCCAGCAAAGGTGACACACTGCACAGTTTCAACTCATCTGTAGCAGGAAACAATGGCACTGCACTAAAATATGTTTCTGAAATAAGGGTGGCAAATTATATTACTCTAATTTCTGTCTATTTTACTCTAAATGGTACCAT
>NW_023339696.1:1006163-1009516 GCF_004916995.1 Morone saxatilis
AAAACTTTATATTTTGATTGTAAAACGCATGAAAATATAAATTAATGGTCTTCATTTCTTTTCTTTGGCAAGTGACCATGGTATAAGTGGGATAATGCCTGATGAGGTGTCCATAATCAGGAATTAATGGACGACGCAGAGGCCTGAGAACCGTCCGATGCGCAGCGGAGCCTCCGCGTCGTCCATTGCTGCGCGTCGGACGGTTCTAAGGCCTCCGCGTCGTCCATTAATTCCTGATTATGGACACCTCATCGGGCATTATCCCTTACTTATTTATCAGTTGGAGACTTTCAGATTCACGCTCAGAGCTCTGAAGGCCAAACTCAAGCTGTTAATGTTGTTATAATGCATGAAGATCTTATCGCCATGCATAACAAAAAACAATTTAGGAGCTGTGTTTGTTTTTGTCCATGTGTGTCGCTGATGGACACTTTTGTACCCTGTAATAGTGTCAGTGTTTTTCCTTAAGAGTATGTTTCACATATCCTCCAAACGAAACGACAAAACAGGTGATGTTGATGCCTCCCAAATCAACTCGTATGAGTGTTTTCTAATCTGGTATTGGCAGGATGATATTATTTGTCACTGCCTTACAAATCTGTTTTAGACAAAACTTGAATTGATCTAGGATTTCAAAATGTGATCTGATTGTGAAATAAGTCATTTTGTTGAGGTTGGGACACACAAAAGAGAACTGTTAAAATTTTTCTGTTGGTCTCATCCTCTCTATGTCTCTCTCTCTCCACCCATTCTGTTTTCTTTATCCTTCTTTGACCTTTACTCTGTCTCTCTTGTGTCATAGTGTTTTATGGTGTGTCGTTGCTGGGGCGTCACTCCTCTGGACAAACTGTCTCAGCTGTCCTTCACACACGTACGCACATAGGCACACACACACACACACACACACACACAGTCCTTATTCTACTACCTTTTTTCTTCCCTTCACTAATTTATCTTCCTCACTTCTCTCTCTCCCTTCTTTCCCTACCTGTCCTCTTCCCTCACCTCACCTCTCCTACCTCTGTTTGATGTGTTTTGACATCTAGGTTATTCCAGTTCAGTGCCTCTCATCCGGGCTGAGCTGGGATGTGAGCCATTTAAGGTTAGCAGCAAGTAAAAACACCAGATTTGCTTCAAAAAGCGGTCATCACTGTAACATTGTCTGTGGGTCTAGTGTAGGATATTCATAGCAATTAATGATTTAACAGAAGCTGATCAGCAAACAGTTTGGCTGGATGTTAAATTTGATGAGGTGTTTTGTTCAGAATTGATTAGGAAATGTTGACTCAGTGATACACAGTTGTGATCATGCCAATAATGTGGAAATCTGACACTCTATTGGTCATATGATACATGGAGAAGAGAATACAGAGCAGTGCTGGAGTTGCGTGTGGTCTGGCAAGATGGAGATGATGCTTCAAATGAACTAGTTTGTATGATGTGTCCTATGCATCTATATATGTATATCTGTTCTCAATTGTTTTAAAGGTCACCTTTGAATGTAGCACAAGTTGACAAAAGCCATTTTATAAACACATGTATCATTACTGGTGTCATTAGACTGTAGTAGCACTTCTCTAAATAAAGAAAATAAAAAAATATTATTTAACTCACTTTCAGTGAGTGACAGACACACACACCTGGAATTCAACACGCATATATCTCCCCTCTAAATTAGGTAGAAAACATACAAAACAGACGTAGCTTAATTAAGCAGTCAGCTTACATTGTTATGAGATAATTCTGCTTATACATACTTTATCATTACTCACGCTAACCCCGCTGTTCAGTGTTGCCCTCAGCGTGGCGGAGATACGCACAAAACTCGCTTACAGGTCTACAGAAATCGTCAGGAATACAGAATCATCATTTATCACCTATAAGTCTTGTAACTTAATCATCATCTCATCTGCTGACACTGATAACCATTTTTGTTTTTTACTGAAATTTATAGAGATATTTATGTTACACATAAACAAAAATACACACCGCAGCAGTCAGTCACCTCCCGGTACTGCCACTTTCCTGTTCCTGACGTCTCGCCAAAACTCTGTGCTCTCGCACAATCTACCTTTTGCCCTACTCTTAACATAACAATGCCCCCTTGAGGGAAACAGAACGCTACTGCAGTACTAATCCCACAAGCAAACTACATAACAAAAACCCTGTTTAACCCTTGTTCACCTGGCTACATATATTTGTAAAAATTTAAAAATGTACAGACAAGGGGCGCCCGGTTAGCTCACCTGGTAGAGTTGGCGACCATGTACCGAGTTGCTGCAGCTACCCAGGGTTCGAAGCAGAGATCTGCATTGGATGCAAGAGTACATACAGTTCTCATTATTTATTATTTACATTTTAATATGGCATCACACATTAAAAAATAATTTGGTAAATTACTTGCTTTAATTACAAATATCTGAGTTGGGGATTATTTTCCACTTTCACCTGTGCTGCATTAACTGAAAATGTGTGTGTGTGCACCTATGCACTTTTCCCTAATTCCTTCTTTAATCCTTCTTTTAAGTTGTTTTTCAATTAAAGGAGAGACACCCACCATGAGCAAGCACTTGGCGACGGGGTCAAGGAAAAACTGCCTGTTAAGAAGAGAGATATAACAAAATCCAAGTGAAGTTGATATTGTTGACAATTATTTCTTGTCACTCATCCAAGATGGCAGGCAGGCTGTCCTTAAACATACCGTATGTAATTTCATGCGAAGGTAGGGGTTCTACTAACATCAAAACCAATAACAAAAGGTTTGATTGAGGATGAAGTTGTGTGGGTCCATGAGCCTATTTTATAATAACAATTGAAATTAAAGTCTGTCCCTAACCGTTGTCCGTAACACACACTTGCTGTATACTATCACGAGAAGTATTAAGCAGAAACAATATGGCAACCCAAGTCATAACTAAAATGTTTGAAATTTAAATAAACTCAAGGTCTGGTGTTTTCTCGAGCAGCCTGCTAAGGGTCGCCAAAGCTTAGTGGATGGTCGCAAGGCCTTGCTTGATTTGATCTGATTTAAGGGTGTAAGAAATCACTGATATTATTGTTATTATTATTAGTTATTAACTAAGTATTATGTTTGCTAAGCGGTTATCTGTTGTCAGTGCTCGCGCTGTCATGCTGTTGCTGCTGTCATGCGTCCATCGTCTTTTTCATTAGATCGTCATCGATCATTACTATTAAGTGGTAGTTTGTACTGCTGTTTGCTGTACATCTGTTGTGTCTCTCTGTCTCTCTCTCTCGTGTCTCTCTCCTCCTTCACTCCTCCCTGCTCAGCGTGAGTCCTGAACCCATCCCTTAGTTCCAATGATGCACTGACCTCCTCTCTCCTCCCTCCTCCT
>NW_023339696.1:1009541-1016877 GCF_004916995.1 Morone saxatilis
CTCCCTCTCTTTCTGCACTCATTCATGTCCCATTAATGCATGTTACTAACTTCACTTCTTCCCCAGAGTTCTTGTGCTTCTTTTTTTTGGCTGGGTTTGCTTCTTGGCACCCCGGGCTGAGTAAGCTAACGTTAGCTGCAGGAGATAACAACTGCCATTAGCTGCTAAGTCAATCAACAATAAAACAATTAAAAAAAGCTAGTTTATGATTTTTTTTACTTGCCTAATCAACGAAGGACAGTAATAGAAGAGATCTGTGGCTTTAGGCCATCTGCAGAGAGGATAAAATGGTAAACTGTGGGACCAAAACAGTTAATCTGTTTCAAACGCTTCATCACAGGTTAGTTCATGATATCACTCAGTCAATGACATGACAGGATTGTGTCTGTAGAATCAGTTAAGAGTCTCAGTGATGGTGAAAACTAAAGTTTTTACTGTGAAGAAATATGGCCCTACCATGAAACACCCGCTTTTGAAAATTAGAGGGACTGTTTTAACCAAAAAGGAGGCAGGGCTTGAAAAGGCCAACGTACCTGGATGAGTTGCTTTCACCTATACATTGTTAAATAAGGGTACAATATGACTGGGGATGTATTCTTAAAGGGTTAAAGAGGCATTTTTCTTTTCATCTGGACCTTAAGAGAACAATCATTTATTTTCTAATCTGAGGAACTGTAACTTGGGTCAGTCAGTGGTAAATAAACGACAGTTGCTGCTGAGAGGTGTTTTAATTGAGAAAACATAAATTAAAAAGTCTCCTTCTCCTATTCACCTCCCAGGAGCTAATGTGGAGTCTTTCAGAGATGGACCATTAATCGTTCAGCTCCGATGTAGATGCAGTCCATGGCCATGTCCGACATGTCAGGGTACATATAACCTTATCCGTTTGACTGACAGCACTCTCACAATGACATGTAACCTGCTGCGGAGAACTATGACCTCTGACTGTGTGTGCAAGGACAGAGATAAAGAGTGAAAGAGGGATAGAGAGGCTGCCCTTCAGGGATGAGTACACAGGGAACTGACCTCTAGCATCACAGCACGTGTGCCTTTGTGCGTGTACCTTTGTGTGTGTTTGCACACCATCTCACTGTGATAAGGCTCTTCTCCATGCCCCATAAAGCCTCCTTATTGCTTTATCTTACTGCTATCAATCTCTCCTCTGTGTGTGTGCAAAGTCATGTGAATGCATATCTGTGTGAACGTGTGTGTGCATGAGACATGGGACATTGGTGCAGTATTTGTGTATATTTCTGTATGTATTTTTTAGTTTGTATGTGTTTTTATTTGTGTGTGTGTGTGTGTGTGTGTGTGTGTGTGTGTGTTGCCTGCATGGCTGCACACTTGTGTGACTCTGTAATGTGCTTATGCTTGAGTGTGTGTCTGGGCTTAAGGCTATTTACTCTCCAGTTTCCATCTCCATTCTTTATTCCTTTTATCTGCAGCCCTCAAAGACTGAAGGACTGTTTTTCTTTGTCTTGGAGCCGGTACAGTCACTATCTGATCTAACCACGCTGCTCTATTTTTACAGCGCCCAGCTTTTATGCTGTTTAACCCCTCTAAGCACCCACATACATACTAGGATTAGATGTTAGAGGAGCCGGGTGTTGGGTAAGAGCCGGTGTCATCAGGGTCATCAGATGAGCAGCAGAAGTGTGGCTCAGTGATCAGAGACGCTGTCCTTAATCCGGAGGATAAGACTTAAAACAAGCAGTGAGCGCGAGGATCCAGTGTTCACAAACAAAATGCTACAGCTGAAAACTCACTTTGAATATGTCCAGAAAATGGGCGGCTGTGGCTCAGAAGTAGAGAAAGGTCATCCACTAATCGGATGGTTGTTGGTTCGATCCCCGGCTCCTCCCTACCCTATGTCAAAGTATCCATGCAAAATACTGAACCACAAATTGCTCCTGATGCTCTGTGTGAATTTTGTTCGATGGGCTTTTCCTGAGGACTGTGTGAATGTGTGTGAAATGTGCTATACAATTACAGGTTAATTTACCATAATTGTACTTGAAATGCATTTTGTGCATAGTGTGGTTAGCACGGCACATGAGTGTCCACAGTTTGAACCTGATGTCCTGCTGGGGACCTTTCTGTAAAAGACATTGTACATTCTCTAGTGTTCTTCTAAATTACCTGTAGGTGTGAATGGCCGTTTGCCTATATGTGTCACCTCTGTGATACACTGGCGACCTGTTCAGGGTGTATTCTGCCTCAATGTGAGCTGGGTTAGGCTACAGGGACCTGTTTCGCAAAAGTGATTTGCAAACATACAAGTCCAAGCAGAGGTCAGAACCAGTAAGGCAAACTTAACCAGGCAAGGGGCAGGCGAAGAATCAATGGTGGAATATATTAACATTTAAAACATTAAATATTTTGATGCATGCACCAAAGTCCCTTAGCAAGTTCAGTTTTTGGACCTTGATATTTCTAAAACCCTGCATCCAACAATGCTGATGAGGTACTCCTAAACAACTGTAAGGGTACTGGCACCTTTTTTCATTCAGGCACTGGGTGGTGGGTATACACTGATCAACCATAACATTATGAGCACTGACTGGTGAAGTGAATAACCTGATTATCTGGTTATCATTGCACCTCTCATCTTTTCATGCTGGCTTCACACACATTTCGTCAATCAGATCTCTGCTTAAAAAAAAAAACTTCCATCGGAGCACCCAGAAAAATACCCCCAGCAGGGACATTTTCTCATCAGCAGAGCCATAACCACCCCACCACTACTTCTATTCAACACAAAATCATCTCCTGTCTACCCATTCCATTTACATCGCAAGTTTTTAAACTCCTCATGCACAATCAAAATATCTCCAACATCAGTAACTAAAGTGAGTCACCAAATCACAGCCAAGATATGTCTTATCACCCTTTTTTCCCATTTCTAAACGGCTTAAGCCTCAGAGACTAATCCATGGGCCTTCAAGTATGACAGCCTTAACCTTTGCATTATCACTACTGTCACTTGCAGTCAATGATGAAAAAGCCTCCTGAGTGCGCCCAGTCAGCACGAACTGAAGCAAAACCATGGGTCCCGAATCAGCCCCGTCCCTAGAGTTCTGAGAGGTCTGTTTTTTTAAGGAAACAAAATCACAACAATTCTTATTTTCAGGGGCTTATACACTAATGAAAACATAGCTAATAATATTATATGCCATTTCTGCCAATAGATCCTCCTAAATGGTACACAGTGGACCTTTAGTACAGCCAACATGGGCTCACTTAAGTTGTCAAATACTGCAGTTTGGTCAGTGGCTTCAAAATATGACGCTGTAGGTATCCCTCTAGTGTAATTTCTGGACTTGACTGCTGTCAGAGACAGATCACATAGTATACAGTGCCTTGCGAAAGTATCTCATGCAAGATATAACTTCAACAAATCTGGCTAACTGGACAGAACATCAATCAATCTGCATGAAAGATGAATATGACAAGTAACATACGGAGGATATAATTTATATAAAGGGTCTGAGAATTGACTCCTAAAGACACGCTTATGGTTGGATTTAGAACTCAGCATCTATTTTTCAAACTTATTAAGAATACTTCACACAGGACAATCTTTTTAGAGGTAAGAATAATATATAGTACAACACAGATTTTCACTCCCAAGTCAAATTCTGCCCTATAGGCAGTGGCCATACGCTTCAAACGATTTTGATGCTGTAGGCTATCAATCTAGCGTCGATGTTCTGGATGCATCCAGGGCTGCTGTGGTCAAATAAGGCAATAAAATATGCATGTCCAGTTACATTGTGAAAACTTAAGTGATGAAATGGTCGCAGTAGGGTTAGGTTTAGGCACAAATTTACTTGGTTAGGATGTAGGAAAAGGTAGTAACACCTAATGTGACATACCTTACATAAACTCCATGTACATTAACTTCAAGGATGATGCAGAAACAGCAGTCAATCCTGAGTTAAAGTCCTGTGGTTTGGGTTTGAGCCAACTCCTCCCCACACCTCAATGTGGTGGACCTACTTGCTTTATACAGTCGCCTTGCGAAAGTATTCCGGCCCCTTGAACCTTTCATACCTTTCGACACATTCTCCCAGGCTTCAAACATAAAGATATAAAATTTTTAGTTTTTTGTGAAGAACTCCACCAACAAGGTGGACCAATTCGTGAAGTGGAAGCGAGGAATCTATTGGTTTTAATATTTTTAAACTTTTTAGCAAAATAAAAACTGAAAAGTGGTGCGTGCAAAATTAGATTCGCCTTTACTTTCAAGTGCAGCAAACTCACTCCAGAAGTTCAGCCGAGGATCTCTGAATGAATCCAATGTGTCCTAAATGACTGATGGTGATAAATATGAATCCACCCTGTGTGTAATAAAAGTCTCTGTATAAATGCCACCTGCTCTGTGATAGTCTCAGGGTTCTGTTTGAAAGCGCAGAGAAGCATCAATGAAGACCAAGGAACACACCAGGTCAGGTCCGTAATACTGTTTGTGGAGAAGTTTAAAGCCGGATTTGATACAGAAAAGATTTCCCAAGCTTTAACATCCAAGGAGCACTGTGCAAAGCCGATCATGTTTGAAATGGAATGGAGTATCAGACCACTGCAAATCTACAAGAACCTGGCCGTCCCTCTAAACTTTCAGCTCAGACAAGGAGAAGACTGATCAGGATGCAGCCAAGAGGCCCCAATGATCACTCTGGATGAACTGCAGAAGAACTACAGCTGAGGTTGGGGAGAGTCTGTCCATAGGACAACAATCAGTGGTACACTGCCAAATCTGGCCTTTATGGACGAGTGCAAAGAAAGAAAGCCATTTTCTCAAAGATATCCATAAAGAAGTCCCTCGTCTAACAGTTTGCCAAAGCCACTGCGGAGACATCACCAAAATGGAAGAAGGTGCATCTGGTCAGTGAAACAAAATCGAACTTTTTGCCACAATGGCAAAACGAATATGTTGGCGTAAAAGCAACCAGCTCATCACCCTCAACACACCATCCCCACTGTCAAGACATGTGGTGGCAGCCATCATGGTTTGGGCCTGGCTTTTCTTCAGCAGGGACAGGGAAGATGGTTAAAATTGATGGGGAAGATGGATGCAGCAAATACAGGACCTTCTGGATGAAAACCTGTTGGAGTCTGCCAAAAGACTGAAACTGGGACGGAGATTTATCTTCAACAAGACAATGATCCAAACATACAGCAAAATCTACAAAGGAATGGTTCACAAATAAATGTATCCAGGTGTTAGAATGGCCAAGTCAAAAGTCCAGACTGAATCCAAGTCGAGAATCTGTGAAAGAAGCTTGAAAACTGTTGTTCACAACGCTCTCCATCCAACCTCAACTGAGCTCAGCTGTTTTGCAAGGAAGAATGGGCAAGAATTTCAGTCTCTCGGAATGTGCAAAACTGATAGAGACATACCCCAAGCGACCCTTGCAGCCTGTAATCGAAGCAAAAGGTGGCTCTAACAAAGTATTAACGGCCAAGGGGCCCGAATAATTTTGCCAGCCCCACTTTCATTTTTTTATTAAGTTAAAAAGTTTCCAAAAATCCAATAGATTTCGTTCCACTTCAACAATTGGTGTCCCACTTGTTGGTGATTCTTCACCAAAAAATAAAAATTTTATTCTTTATGTTTGCAAGGGCCTGAAATGTGGCAAAAGGTTGAAAAGTTCAAGGGGGCCGAACGCAGGCCAAAAACTGTATACTTATAGTGATGCTGTCTTCTGACAGCAGTCAGTCCAGAATTACAGCTAGAGGGAATACGCTAACCAGCGTTCAATATTTTGGAAGCCACCTGACCAAACTGCAGTATTTGGACAACTTAACGTGAGCCCATGTTGGCTGTACTAAAGGGTCCACCTGTGTAGTCCATTTAGGAGATGCTATTGGCAGAAATGCATATATATATTATTAGGCTATGTGTTTCATTAGTGTATACCCCTGAAAAAATAAGAATTGTTGTGATTTTGTTTCCTTTAAAAACAGACCCTATCAGAACTCTAGGGACGGCTGATTTCGGGACGCCCATGGTTTTGCTTCAAGTTTCGTGCTGATGGGCCGCACTCAGGAGGCTTTTTATCATCTGAGCTGCAAGTGACAGTAGTGATAATGCATAAGGTTACAGGGCTGTCATACTTTGAAGGCCCATCGGATTAGTCCTCCTGAGGCTTAAGCCGTTTAGAAATGGGAAAAAAAGGGTGAATAAGACATATCTTGGGCCTGTGATTTGGTGACTCACCTTTAGTTAATAACTGGATGTTGGAGATATTTGATTGTGCATGAGGGTTTAAAAAACTTGCGATGTAAATGGAATGGGTAGACAGGAGACTGATTTTGTGGTTGAATAAAGTAGTTGGTGGGGGTGGGTTAAATTTTGGCTCTGCTGATGAGAAAATGTCCGCTGCTGGGGTATTTTTCGGTTGGCTGCTCCGATGGAAGTTTATTTTTTTTAAGCCAGCAGATCCTGATTGACGAAATGTGTGTGAAGCGCAGCCATGAAAAGAATGAGAGGTGCCAATGATACACCAGATAATCCAGAGTTATTCACTTCCCAGTCAGTGCTCATAATGTTATAAGGTTGATCAGTGTATACGCCACCACCCGTTGCCTGAATGAAAAAAGGTGCCAAGTAACCCTTACAGTTGTTTAGGAGTACCTCAAAAATCAGCAATTGTTGGATGGCAGGGGTTTTAGAAATATCAAGGTTCCAAAAACTGAACTTGCTAAGGGACTTTGGTGCATTGCATCAAAATATTGTAATGTTTTAAATGTTAAATATATCCACCAGTTTGATGATCTTCGCCTGCCCCTTGCCTGGTTAAGTTTGCCTTACTGGTTCTGAGCCTGCTGGCTGTTGACTTGTATGTTGCAAATCCACCTTTGCGAAACAGGTCCCTGTAAGCCTAACCCAGCTCACATTGAGGCCAGAATACGACACCCCTGAAGCAGGTCGCCCAGTGATGCACAGAGGTGACACATATAGGCAAACGGCCAAATTCACACCTACAGGTAATTTTAGAAGAACACTAGAAGAATGTAGCAATCGTCTTTTTACAGAAAGGTCCCCAGGGCAGGAGCATCAGGTTCAACCTGTGGACACTCCATGTGCCGTGGCTAACCACACTATGCACAAAATGCATTTCAAGTAGCAATTATGCGTGAATTAACCTGTAATTGTATAGGCAACATTTCACACACATTCCACACAGGTCCTGCAGGAAAAGCCCGCATCGAACAAATTCACCACAGAGCATCCAGGACCAATTTGTGGTTCAGTATTTGCATGTACTTTTGAACATAGGGTAGGGAGGAGCCGGGGATCAACCAACAACCATCCGGATTAGTGGATGACCGA
>NW_023339696.1:1016902-1019442 GCF_004916995.1 Morone saxatilis
AGTCTTGTAACAAAAATAATTTCCCCCTGGGATTATTAAAGTATTTCTGATTCTGATGATTCTGATTGTGACACTGGGCATTTATTTTTACAGTATATATATATATAGCATATATTTCTGTTCGTTATATTTGCTGTATTCTTTTTTTTTGAATTATTTTCACATTGTGTCACTACCTCCTGCAGTAATCTTTGGGCAAATTTCATACATGTTTCAAATAAGTATTTATCTGCTATATTCTTTTATTATAATCCGACACAGCATGTGTGTATTTAGTAATTTGTGTAATTATATATGTACAACTCATTTCTCTTCTTCTCTATATATATTATATCTAGTATTTTCTTATTTATTGTGTTGGCTTATATCTTGATGCTGTTTTCCTCAGTGTGGGATCAGTCTATCTCATCTTAAAAAAAACAAATATCACTGGTTCTTTTCTCTATTAAAGGAAAGTTCCTATATTCTTCAGCCTGGTGTATTTTGCATAAATGTGGCTATTGTGGGTTGTGCTAACTTTGCACTCGGCACCTGAAAACATTCTGGGAAAGAAGGACATATTGTCTATTTGGGCAAGCTGCACAAGCCTCCTACAGCTTTCCAAATAAACATAATGTTTTCCTGAAGCACTTCAAATGCTTGTTTATGAGTCTGACCAACAGTAAACACAGAAAATGGCTCCCTGAAATGGCATTATGGGTAACTGCGTAGGGATCATACAGGTCAGCTTGCTGTCTTTTTCTCTCAGCTACAACTGGAGAAGTGGAGAATGTGTGTAAACAGTGTTTATTGCTGATTCACACATATTGCAATCCCTCACATGAAATAGCTTGATATGTGTTGTGGTCACTTTTTTTATTCCATATGTTGAGCTGGCCTTTAAGTGGTTAGGTCATCCAGCAAGTTGCCCTAAATGTACTGAATATATGTCAGGTTGTCAGGTATGTTTTCATTAGTGTATAATCACCTGAAAATAAGAATAAAATAGAATAGTTGTGTTTAAGCTACAGACGCCACGGGTCGCCTTCCATGGAACCAGTTTGAGCCTTTGTTGAATCATTCTGCACACCACTACACTGTGCTATCTGTGATAATGAGGAAATAACAGTGGCGGACAGTGAGGAAGATTCACAACATTAGTTTCACTGTAAGTTACTGTAGATTTTTATTTTTTTAACAGTAGATCATTGTGAAATGACAGCTGCCTTGCATATTAGTGGGATTTAGCAGTATGCTTCTGTAGAATTGTAGGCACAAAAACTACTTGGTTAGGTTTAAGAAAATGTAATACATTGTGTTACATACCCAGCGTAACATACATTACTCAAGTTAACCGATGTACAATAAATGGTTTACTTTTTGTTTTACACAGGGCATCCGTCTACCCCACCACCTCGATATGTGGACTTTCTCGCTCTTTATACGTCACCTGACTTTGACAGCCCAGAAACGACGCTGGAGGGATACCATGTTAACTTGGACAAACATTAGCACTGGTATGAGTATGAGAGGTTGCAGCTATTGACAGTTTTCCCCATCATTGCACAAAATATATAATTATAGTACAGTGTTTATACAATTTTGTTTTTAAACTTTATATTCAAATTATCTTTATAATGAAGTGTCTGCTTCAGCTTTTGTTGTTGTTACGACAGTGTAGTGTATTTTTAAAGGCAGCTGTTCTTTTTGTATATACAGAACTAGAGTAATAATGCGTTTGGAGCATTAGATATTCTAAATAAACAACACAAGTAATGAGTTATTGTCTTGCCTGAGATAAATCTAGTTTTTCTCAATTAGAGGAAATTGCCTGGAAAACAATGTGTTATTTCAAAGTGTGAAAGCCTTATTCTATAAAAAGATCGCTGATTTCCTTTCATGTATCCATGGTTACAGAGCTAATTGGCTAATTAACATCCAGCAGAGTTTGTTGTTTAGGAGACCATCAAGTCCTCACCACCCCATATTTGCTCGCAGCCCACACACACATTTGATATGCCGGAGTAATGGTGTTACCCAGGGTGCTTTGCCTGCAAGCAATTTCAAATTTCACAGGAAGTCTTTCCCAGCTCTCCTTTACTACTGGAGGGAAGATATCTCACACACACACACACATACACACACACGGAGGAACTGATCATCAGGCAAATTTAGCATTTTATATGATCTGATAACACTTTCTCTCACACACAGGTGAAGATATTATGTGACACACACATGCACACAAACATTTGGCCACCTGGAAGTAACTTTGATAGAAACACAGAGTTCTGTGTGGACGTGGTTTTGCAGGACATAGCAGTGTATGCTTCGGTGAGCTCAATGACCATCTCAGCCCCTGTGAGTTCAGCATACTGAATGATACTCACATACAATAACCCCGAAATTCCACCAGCACGGCTTTGTAACGTTGCATTTTGGCTCTGTTATCCACACGTCTTCAAATGCCACGTTTGTTTCTCTGCTTAAAATCTCCTCTTGCCTGCTTGTGACTGACTGACTTCTGGTCTGGTGCCACAATGTTGATCTAGCGTAAAATT
>NW_023339696.1:1019542-1020838 GCF_004916995.1 Morone saxatilis
GATAGATAGATAGATAGATCCAGTGCCGATGACATAATGCAATGCTTTTATAAAAAAAAAAGCTTTCTGTAAGTAGTCTCTCTTGTGACATTGCTCTGAAGCTCAATCAAGCAACAAATATCAATATTAGGTCTACAGACGGTGGACGGACAGACAGACAGACAGACATGGGGATGGAATTTGATTATATATGACTAAAAGCTATGCATTTTCACATAATTTGTTTTACTATCATCATTACATTATTTATAAAAACCACTGTAGATTCTTCTACACGCTTTGAATGGGAGGGTGAGCCGAGGGGGTTACAATCTGCAACTACATTGTTAGATGCAACTAAATCCTGCACACTGGACCTTTAATCCTTAGAAGTAAAATCATTCAATCAGATTTGTTAACCAGGGAGAGTCATCTTCTCTCCTATAACCTGTTACAGCAGGGAGCAAAACCCAGCTTTCTCACAGCTGTCAGCATGTTGACGAGCTTGCATAATGTCCCTGAGCATACAGTAGAAGAGGACCCATTTAATGTCAATCCATAATCGGGAGAGAGAAAATGAAGGTGGGGAAGAGGAAAAGAGAATGAGAGAGACCTGCCATGGTGGAAAAGCATCTATCTGTGTGTGTGTGTCTTACAGATGGCTGTCAGACCTCTCTTCCCCTATCCTCAAGACAAAATTAAACTTTAATGATCCCTGAGGGTCACTGCAGAAACTGACAGCAAGCAAAACTGAGTGGAAAAAATATTTACATTTACTTGACGAGGGACTCTTGAGGACATGTGAATTCGTTTAGTTTATTTTTGTCATTGCCGTCAAAAAGGTTTGTGTTTTCGTTTGTGACTACTCATCAACGGAAGGACATCGATTGTCCACCTTCCAGTGGTTTAGGTTTAGTTAGGCTTAGGCACAAAAGTTACCTGCTGCCGTCTCCCTTGTTAAAGTCACTCATGACAGATTTGGCCCACATTTTTGTATCCTTATCCAAAATCTCTTATTTCTTCAAGTAGGACTTACCAAAGTTTACACTGCACGAACTTGTTGTAAATGAATAGTTTCAACTTGTTTTTGATTGATATTTAAAGTTATATGTTTTGCTCTGTTTGTGGGTAAGTCTTAAACCTGCGTTCTTTCTAATGACCAGCAGGGGGCAGCTCCATAGGCTGCAAAAAAGAAGCCTGAAGGTATTGAGTCTTATGAACAAATGAGCTGACTTCTCACTTGTTTTATTAACTCAGTAAACAGTTTCCTAATGAGTTTATGGTCTCAATCTCTAGTTTCAGACTTCTTCCATACAG
>NW_023339696.1:1020973-1022546 GCF_004916995.1 Morone saxatilis
GGCAGTGCTGATCAAATATGGATCTATTGTAGGATTATATTATATTTTTGACATTATGTTGCGGGGCCAGGACACTTTTCAAATAGAGCCGGTCAAGCCCATACTCCTAATAAAAATTAATAATAAAATTATTACTACTATTATTGTCACCATGATGACAAAGGTCACCTGACTGTAACAATAAAGTTCACCTGACTATTGTTACCAATACGACGGTCACCTGACGAAGATCACCTGATGAAGATCACCTGACGAAGATCACCTGACGAAGATCACCTGACGAAGATCACCTGACTTCGTCTCGTCATTCCTGCGTCCAAACAGCGTTAGATGACAAGCTTAAAATGTCTAGACTTGACATGCATCCTGTGTCATGTTCTACTGTCAGGATATAGTGAACGTTTTAGCAAATATGACAAAAACTTATTTTTATAAAGATTACCTACTTCAGCTTTAAGCAGGCAGATCAGAAAACACACCATATTTCGAATTTCTCTTACAGCCATTGGTTTTTGTTTTACCTGGACTGATGTGTGTATACCTGAGAATTAACATATTTTTACCTCTCTCCAACTGCTTTCTTAAACTATCTTTTATGTCAATGTGATCATCAGTATCTGTAATTCAAATCGCTGCCCCCCCCCACCAGCCTCTCTCTCTGTCCTACTTATTTTTCTTTTCTTCCGTCCATTATCTCTGCGCTCTTTGCTTGCCCGTCGTCTCTTTCATCTCTCTCGCACATTCTCTCTCTGCCCTCGTTCCTTCTCTGCTTTTGTCATCCACTTTCTATCTCTTTATCACACACACAGACGCACACACCCCCCAGGGGTAGGATCTCACACCCACACAAACACACGCACACACAAAAGCCATCATGCCTGTGTGAATAAGTGCAAACTCAACACAGACAACTGATAATCTCACACACTTAATTTTAGCCGTCCATATCTTTCACTTTGACTGGATTATTTAAGTGCATTATACAGCCAAGACATACCAACAGGACGTACACAAGGTGAAAATACAGACATAAAACAAAACTATTCCGTACTTGCAACCCAAACTGTGAAGGAAATGGACTTCCTCATGTGGAGTATGGTGGCTACGTCAGAAAACAAGCGTTCAGTCAGAGTATATAAATTACGTGCCCAGTGCATGTGATGATGTGAAGTTAAAGAATAATACACTCATACTCTGTTACAAGTTAAAAAGGGGCATCACAAATTCATTGTCTAATGAAATCTGTTATGAAGCTACAAAATATTGTTTATTAATACATTTTTCATTAATAAATAAAATCATTTAAAACAGTTAAAGCTGCAGTAGTTAACTTTTATGAAAATAATTTTGTCATCTTTGCTAAAAACTATAATATCCTGACAGTAGAACATGATACAGTCTGTGAAGAAATCTGGTTCCTCTGGCTCCCCCTAGTGCTCCTAATGGCATTTGCCAGAATCCACTGGGCTGACTCAACAATCAACTATCCTTCTTGGCTTTGATTGTTTGTTTTCGTTCAGGCCTGGTGACCGAAATGGAAGTATGTTGGTTGACAGGTGTCGTGACACGCCCC
>NW_023339696.1:1022646-1030716 GCF_004916995.1 Morone saxatilis
GAAACAGTTAATGCTGGTTCTGATAGAAAGGTGTCAGAACACACAGTTATTACGCATTGATGTATGTATATATGATCATTTGGAACTATGTCTGCATGAACAGTAATACATTTGAAGATAAAAAATAGCAGATAGAACAGGCAGGTCAGGTAGGGGGTAGTATGTACTGTTCCACTGGAAACAGTCTGCCTGATATTCACAAGGAGAAGAAGAAGTAGTAATTTATTGGACAAATGGATTTCTATCACCCACTTAGTGAATAAACAAGCAAGAACCCCCTCAAGCAAACATTATGAGGATGTTAAATCTCAACAAGTTTGCATTTCTCGTGCAACGCTTCTTGATCCACATACAAATACTGGAAATATGACTTCTCTCTCTCTAACCCAGTTTCATCCTGTCTCAACCACACACACACTGTTTGCCTTCCTCCATATGAAAAGAGACATCTGTCAAGCCGTGAGGCATTCACATCAAACATTCCTCTATCTATAGACACACACACACATACACAGAATTAAACAGGATTAAACAAAGCCTAGCTAAAAATTGCCCTGTCATTCTATAGAGTCACCATACAACCAGTAGCTGCTGCTGGAAATAAAAAAAGTTGTTTTTGATATCTTTTTTCTTACTATCCAATCTTCCATCCATGTTCTCCTTTTTTTAAAAGAAATGTATCCATAGAGGTTTATTAGAAATCATCTACTCAGTAAAACCTCTTGTGATGATTAGAATTACAGAACAGAGTAGTTTGTAGAGAAAAAAAATTATTAAAGCTGTAGTAGGTCATTTTTATAATTTTATATTTTATAATATAATGTTTTCTGAAACTTTCGCCATATTAATAATGGGAATTCAGGTTCATTTTAGTGAGCTAGATCGTTTGGCTCAGCTCACCAAGAAGAGCCGGCTCTTTCGGCTCCCAAGCGGCTCTTCATTTTACCACTTGTACCTTTTAATAATTCAGCCAAATTTCAAAAATTCAGCCAAGTCTCCCATCGTTCACTTAAAAGAGCTGGCTCTTTGAACCGGCTCGTTCACGGCCGACACATCACTACAACATATCCTGACAGTAGTACATGGGACAGATAATATGTGAAATAATCTGGTTTCTCTGGCTCCTCCTAGTGCTTCTAATGGCATTTGTAAGGATCCACAGGGCCTGAATGAAAACAACCAATCAGAGGCAAGAAAGATAGTTGAGCGTTGAATCTCATTCTCTGACTACTGTCAGGCTATAGAGAGAGTTTCAGCAAATATGACAATAGTTATAGTTATAGTTATACAGCTTTAAGAATGTAAACATTAACTACCAAACTAAAGTGGGTTTGTTCTGTCCTTTAAACTAAACAACTAAATATTTACACATATGACTTATCCATTACCTTTATGGTTGAGGTCTGGGATTTATAGCCACAAAAAATACTTAGTTAGGGCTTAGGAAAAGAATCAGTGGTTGCAGTTTTTCTTATATTAACAATGACTACAAATGAACATTTAATGTGTTTTGCACATTTTCATCTTATTGTTTTGATTGATTAATATGTCCAGGCACACTTGGTGAACGTATTGGTATCAATAGTATCAAGCCTTTGATATCATGCAAATCTTTAGGAGCTTTACAGCTTTACTGAAATGTTCAAATTTCTATTCTATTTCTTTTTTTTATCTTTGCTATAGTTTATCAGTTAAAGCCATACATGTCTATAATCACTACAGCTATGTTGTATATGTAGTTGAACCGTGTTCTTCCATTATCCCAAATGTTTCCAACAATTTTCAAACTCAGAGAAATCTGTAATTTTATTCAGGTAATGCTGGATTTCACCGGTCGCCTGTCGAGGGGATCATATCCCCTTTGTGCATGCATCAGCATTTATAGACATTTATATGCAGAAATGTTACATTTTATAGCTTTACTTTATTTGACCATTTATGTTGCTTCTCTTATTATAACTTGAGGCACCTTTAATTTGTTTTTGTGACTTTTTAATACTATAGAGAAACCAAAAAGAGTGTGTTGTAAAGTGTGTTGATGAACTTCCTGTTCAGTTTTGTTCACCCGCCCCATCAGCCAGCACCTATCATCTGTCAGAAAACATGGTTTCTTTCTTTATTTTTCTTTTATTTATTTTTCTGCAGATACATGGTTATGGACCAACAACAGCCTGCAGTGTCTGGAGTCTTAAAGATTACCTCTCTCTTTCTCTCCAGTGTAAATGTATTTCTGCTCTTTACCCTGGCTAAGCTGCAGGGAGCCACAGAATGGCTTTGGCTGATGATATTTGGCCACGTTTGTTTGATGTTTGTGAGTGTGAGTGTGAGTGTGTGTTTGTGTGTGTAGCCTGCAGTAAGAGAGAACAAGTAGAGACAGAAGGAATAGAAAAGGAGGGAAATATGGAGACTGTCCTGAGCTCACCTGGGCCCGTGTGCTCAGTCCTGTCCACCCTGCGTCATCTTCTCTTCCTCTTGCACTATCCGACACCTTCACAGCGCACATGCATGCATTTGTAAATTATCCATGCACACATGCTCAATGGGACCAATTCAATTTATTGGTGCATCAATAACAGGAAATAGAAACCTCCCAGGGAAGCTCTGATCTTCCTCTTGAGCTGCTGCGGTAGTATTAACACTGCTACTTTGTCTGGGTCGCTACGTTTAAATACTATTTCAGGCAGACATTTCTGTGTGCTGTGTAACTCTGTGTTAAATGAGCCCTCAGTAAATGCTTGCAGGTGCAGTAGCAAGGCCTGGGAAAACATTTGTCACTTTTACAGCTTGGTTTAATTACTGATGACATGAATATTATGCCCCAGACACAGATTCCCGTGCCTGGAGATGGATTTTGCTATATGTTTTCTAATTTATAGCAATGTTTGAAGCCAATGTAACAAGTGGATTTTTATTTCCTTTTAGGACAGAAATTGCCACTGCTGTTTTGCTTATGTTAGCTTGGTTTTGCTGTAGTATACGGAAGTTTATTGCTGCCATGCCAGAAAAAGAAAAATTTATATTTTAACGTTTTAACAATATGATTTTTACATTATAACAGGATATTTTCACATTATAACAAGATGTTTTTCACTTTATAACAAGATATCTTTCACAATATAACAAGATATTTTTCACGTTATAACATATTATAACATGATAACTTTGTCTATACTGTTTTAATGTGAAACTCTGTGCTGAGAACAGATACATTAAGGAATGTGGTTCATTTACACGATTTGATTAAGTTCCACTTCATGCTTGGATTGAGACATGGATTACATATTGTAATCAGTATGTATCACCAATAGATAGGCTTTTTCTGAATTCCAATGGACCATACTAGGCAAAATCGTTTGTAGACAGTTTTGGTCCTGATAATTTTATCTACTTTATTTTAATATATATTTTCTGTTTATTTTTGTTTTTGACATTGTTTTAAAAGGACTGCTAAGCTGCACACAGTTTCTGTGTGGATAACAGTACTGTTAACTGTTATCTATGTGCAGTGAGCAGCTGCATTAGCTGAATTAGCTGGCACGTGCTGTGTAGTTGTTGTATTCTTGTCTTTTTGCTTAAAATTTTTTATATTGCAGTGCTTGCAGTGTGTTGGAGTGTGATGTGAATATAGGCCATTTAAACCCCCCAGCAATCAGCTGTAGCATCTCCAGTGTAGTAGTCATCCTCCTATTTAGTGGCAAATTGTTATTTCTTATTTTGTTGTTTTTGGTTATTTTGTATTGAGTTAAAAACATTATTTGTAAAATACTGTTTTAGATACATTTAAGACAATTTTGACTCAAGATAAATGCTTTTATTTTTTTTTTCAAAATTCATGTTTTAAAGTACTAGTATCCAGTCTCTGACTTTTCTACTGTCGCAGATTTTTTTTTGACTCATTGGTATTTGCACTCAGACGGCGCCTGGTGGTCTCATCTTTATTTAAACCGTTGCCTCGTGCGACAAAGACGGGGCTGGAAAGTTGGCGTAGCGTGACGTTCCGACGCCAAGCGTGTGATTCTATAACAAACAAACTTGAGGATTAATCGGTGCGCAGGCCCTAAGGCAAACTCTGACCCGATGCGACGCATGGTTTGGGACGGAGAAAGTGTTGAATTCCGACAAGGACATGAATGATACGTTGCATCTGAGTCGGGTTTTATATGCGATCGCATTGCATGAGGTCGTTTGCATGGACCATTTTATGGGTTAAAAGAGGGGGGTGTACAGGGCGGAACGTGAAGCTGATTCAGCTGGGGCACATCTTGTAGGGCACTCTGTGATTTAGTAAAGCAAAGATTGGCGTTACGCGGTGCGTACGCATTGGTTTTGATTTCGCACAAGTCGGATAGTTTTGGCGCACGCTTTTGGGCGTACGTGACAGTTCTTTTACGTTAACGATCCCACGCACCAGTGTTTATAAATGAGACCCCTGGTCATTGGTCTCTTGTTGCTTTCAACCGAGTCAATATATTATTTTTTTGCTGAAGTAACTTGTCCTTCAAATGAAACAAGCATTCTACAGTGGTGACAAAACTCGTGACAAATTTGTTAGATAGAGGTCTGTTTTTCTAAGGTAACAAGAACATTTTTCTTAAAAAAAACACTATTCTTATTCTCAGGTGATTATACGCTAATGAAAACATACCAATGGATATTATATTCCATTTCTGACAATAGATCCTCCTTAATGTTACACACTGGACCTTTAACCCTTATCCTCTTTCTCCTGATCTAACAACACAGGGAAGGCAGGGGCGCCCCCCAGAAGTTTTTCATAGGGGTGGCCAGATGGGGCCACTGAAAATCCTGGGGTGGCACTCCGGTGGAGTGGGGTGGACATTGTGCAGTCACAGGGAGCTGAGCAGCATTTGGTTGTACTTTGAGAACGTTCATATTTTCTCATCATTACAGAACAGCTCAGAAAATACTTATTTCGGACTTATTATATCACTCTGTGGCTCATTCATTGTATCTTTATCTTTAATATACTGTATGTATTAAAGGTAACTGACATTTATGTCAGACTGTAGTTCAATGACTAACAACTTCCACACCATACACTAACAAAATCCAATTCCCACAAAATAACAGTTTCTGTACTTTGTCCATAGAGTGTACTCAACAAGAAGCCTTCTAAGTGGTTTCATCAGAAGCCCTTTTCCTAGATGCCTATCTACCTCGATAGTGAGGAACAACAGGACACTCTTTCTACCTATCTTTATTTTTGCTGCTCTGCACTGGTATAATGGTATATTTAAATTATATTGTTAAAACATTACATATCTTATCTTATCATTAATCACTTTATTCCGGTAGGCCTTCATATATGGCCTTGCTGTGCTGAAGAATTTGTCCTTGCAGGAAGCTGAGCGGGTCTTCCTCTCTGGTCCAGCTTATCATAAGTAGAAATGGGACAATATACAATATTATCACATATTGTGATAAAAAAAATAATAATAAAAAAAAAACACAAATAAATGGTCATGGTGAATTTACATTATCGGCATATAAGATAGATATTCTTACAGGGCTTGACTTGAAAAAGCTATCTAGGTCTCCAGCATACAGTCCTATATTGATTTTTGATTTATTTATCTTTCTGCATTCGCATTGTGCCTTTTGCACTCGTGTTGTGACTTTTTGCATTTGCGTTGTGGCTTTTGCAGCTGGACCACTGTACCATCCATATATTCTGTTTCACTGAGAAATATGTCATATTACTAAAAACTAAAGATGCTCTAACTTGTGTTTCACTCTTTGACTGATTTGAGTGTAACTGGTGAAAAAAATATGAAAAGGGAGAAACACTGTATCCAGTAAGCCCAGCAGACAATCTGACACAGTCTAGTAGAGGTTGGATCAGGGGTGGGCAATTCATTTTTACAAGGGGCCACATGAGAAACCTGAACTGTGTTGGAGGGCCGAACCAACAATAACTTGAACTTAACTCTACTCAATATACATTTTTCTCCCATTGTAAAAAGCAGTAAATTATATATTTTGATTAGCCGCTACTGGTAATCAGAAGAATAAGGATATTCTGTAAATATTTATATAAATATATGAAATTGTGGTGTAGGTCAAATAGGAAAATACTCCTATAGAAGTATTGAACAGTAAAAACAAAAAATAATAATTACATCAGTGTTTCTTTTTATTTTTAGCATGTTAATCTTCACAAACACTGAAAAGGTGTTTTGCAGTATGTTAAAGATAAGCGATTGGTTAACTTTATACAAAAAGCATTAAGTGCTTTTAATGTTTTTCAGTTGATTTTACTTGTTCAGTGGGAAAAATCTGTCTTGGGCTTGAACAAGTGCATTGAAATCTGACTGAATGTCTGAGGTGGATATGCAAAGGACAGCTGAGAAGTGATCATCAGTGATGGAGTATCTGTATCTGGATTTGTTGAACTTCATCACTGAGAATGTCTGTTCACATATGTAGGTAGATCCAAAGAGGACTAGAATCTTCTGAGCATGCCTCCTCATGTGTGGAAAGTTCTCCTCTTTGAGGGAAGAGTAAAACTCAAGCAGTGAGACTGACCTAAAGTGCTCTGCCAGACATCTGAACATCACTGGGTGCATCATTCACGCTGCAGGTGAAGGTAGAAGAGACCATGTGCATTCTTAACTGTTTTAAAGTCTTGAAATCCCCTTGAAAACTTACCATGCAGTGCTTCTAACATGGATGAGTACTTGTGGAGGTGATCAGCTCATGGTGTGGCTTCCTTCAGTGTTGGCAAGTGGGTGAAAATGTTGTCCTCTATTTGGCTTGTGAGAAGCTGCAACTTTCTCATGAAATCCTTCACTGCGCTGTACATTGAAAAGTGCAACAAACTGTCTGTGATTCAATGCTCTTGCCCTGATGAAGTTAATTATTTTAGTTACAACATCAACAACATGGTTCATTTTTAACACTGACTTACACAACACTTCCTGATGTATAATGATGATGTTCCTGTGGCTCAGAAGAAGAGCGGGTCGTCTTCTAATCAGAAGGTTGTTGGTTTGATCCCTGGCTCCTGCCGCCACGTGTCGAAGTATCCTTGAGCAAGATACTGAACCCCGAATGGCTGTGCATAGGTGTGTGAATGTGTATGAATGCGTTAGTTTCTGTTCAATGGACTTTGCCATCGCTGAGCTGAATTGTGTGAAGGGTGAAATGTGGCACATAAGACTAGGAAGGCGCGATAGCAAGTACAGGTCCATTTACCATTTACATATCATGCAAAAATGTCAATTTCTGCTCAAGTTACTGTCTGTCACTTTGTCCTGCATTCTCTTCAAAAGTCCACATTTTCCCCAATCAGATTTGGACAACCATTCCAGTTGGTAACTGCCAGCTTGTCCTATTTAGTCCAAACTTGTCAACATGCTTTACCCTCTGTGAACAAATCACTACCACTTGTTGTCTTTCATTGACTGCATGGCTGCAGCTCCTGCGATGATTTAAAGCTTTATAGTCAACGTTGACCCGCTCTGTCTTCAGATGAAGCTCCAGATTTCCTGTGATGTCCTTAAACCGTCCTCGTTTACAGTACTTGGGAGAGGGGCCAGTTCTCAAAAGTTTTCAAGTGGGCGGAAAAAAAAACAAAAAGACGTAGGCTTCATGAGTACGAACATCAGAATTCTTCTGCAGAGTGGTGGAGCGGTTGAGAGAATAGAGTTAAAATGGGGAAGACAAGAGCGACGTTGTGGCTAGCTTGATAGCATACGCCTTTTTTCAAGGTAGCCCTTTTCACAGAAAATTTCAAATAATAAAAATGAGACCAACTCACACTGGAATTAAAAAAAGGTTACAGAAGTGGAAAGGCATTTCAAGACCGAAAATTATAGCGATATCCATAGGTGACAGGGTGTTAAGAAGACAACAGCTGTCACTGCTGGAGTTGTTTACTTTTTACACTGACAAGTCAATCCACTGGGTCAAGAGCGGATTTGTCAGCCTTACAAATTGACAAAGTCAGCCCCCGACATCAAGATTTGCAGCACCCTTGCAAGCGATGGCCAGTTTGAAACTTTTGGGACACAAGAGTTCTTGATCTTCAGCTAAGATGAGCAGAGCGTG
>NW_023339696.1:1030741-1051493 GCF_004916995.1 Morone saxatilis
GAAGAAGCCCAAGCCTGAAAAAGCAGAAATTACCATAATCCTCTCTACTGTAGAAATCCCCCACACCAAGCTCACACCACTCAATAAAAAAATAAATCCAAATGATTAAACACCTGATTTTTGAAAATGGTTAATATGATATATTAAAATTGAAATTAATTAATACAGATTTATCTGATTAAAAGTAAGAATTGTATGTGCCAAATTATAAATATAACGAATGAGACTAATCGCATCAATCGTAATATATTAATAGTTTTTACATTAAAAAACAGGAGAGGAGATATGAACCGTCGGAGAAAAACTTTATAATATTCACGTAACAAACTTCATGTTAATATTATCTCTCTTACTAACTATATAGTAAAATCTTTTCGATACCCATACAAATTGATATACTAAATATACAAATTAAAACTCTAAACCAAACAAAACCAAACAAAACACCAAAGCTCCGTAAGAACCCAACCAGTAGGGGGAGTGGAGGAAACGGGCAGAGCAGGGGCAAGGATGATGCGTTATTGGCTAAGCAGAACCGCACTTCAACAGACTGAGCTAGCAGCAATCCACTCTATAAACTCATATGAGAAGGGATGACGACGAGAAGAGTGATCATCACCGGCATAGACAAACCAAACTCTGGAATCAAAGAACCGGCTTTAATACTTTGCCGCATCCGGAGCGCTCCAAAACTGCCCAAGTTATATGTATAAAACCCAGATACTTCGACGAGTAGCTGCAGGATGTGGTGGATCCTCACGTCAGAAGATGCTAACCCAGCGTAGAGATAGAAGAAATAGAGATTACTTAGATACATCTGCCACTTGGTAAGAATATTAGCGCTGCTCCGGGTCCTCAAGAATGGTCCCTAATTGCGAACAAAATGCTCGAAAAAAAAAAACCAAGAGCGCCAATATGGCACGCCGTTCTCCCACACAGCATAATAACGCATGACACATTAGACCAGAGGCAAAATGCTTTTACCGGCATTGTGAACAGAAACGCTCATGAAAATTGGGTTTCTTGCCGTTGCCCCCACCGAAGTGAAACCCATTAAGAAGATAAAATGTCGCTCACATTCACGCCCCAATTTTCGATTGTTATAGCGTCGATGCCGAAAAAACGCGTCATATATAACCCCTGAAACCGGAGAACTATCTCTAAAAATTAACCACACACCGATGACAAAGCCACCCGCTACATCTGCGGTTATTGCACTTATAATATATTGCGTTTTCAGCAACTGTAAATATACGGAGAAACCTGTCTTCACCAATCCGTGGATGTAACTGAATGACGCACTCTACACACAGTGTATATGTATCCCACAAACAACACGAGACCAGGAGGGCAGAACAGCCCCTGCATCAGATGAACAAACGAATAAAAAAATCATAACGAAAACAAACTAACTCCACATTACCCATGGCCCCAGATTCACACAAGAAATAAGAACAATAAGTTTCCTGTGACATCATAAAATATTTTGGTTGCCGCCTAAAATTAAAAAACAACACGTGCCGAATCTTATATATATTTCTTTAAGTTTATCTGTTGATCCGGTTAATTTTACACGAAGAATAAGTCGCCGACTGATCTCTTACAAAGTAATCTCCTGTTGAACGATAGAACACACCCGAGACACCTAGGCAAAGCATCTCCCTCGCCACTTCAAACCTCTGCAAAAAAAGACCCCGGACGAATCCCGAACGACGATATAATGCCCACGTCACATTAGCCATTTCTGTGAGAGTAGCAGAATATGCACACGCAAGCTCTAAATAATGGTGAAAAGGCTACCGCAGGAGATCCCCCTTGCATAGACCCCAGGCCATCATGGTATCCAAACTAGCACAAGTCAAGTTGACGGCAGTATATCTACGTTCTGCATACAAGAAATTGTGGGACTTTAATTAGGCCTCTTAAAAACGCGCCCTCATAAAGAGCTAAACACCTACAACAAACCTTTCTCTAAATCGGGAGTAGTAACACCAAATATTTTAACCCCTGTCATTCGTCAAGCTAATACATTTAAACAGTATCAGTATAATTTAAAAAGAGTTTCAACAGTAAGAAGTAATAAAATGGCCAATTGTGGTTTCCGCCACCACTCGCGAAAGAACCCGTGCGCTTCACCGCGCGCACCTACCGATCCCCCGGCAAAAATAAGCACCTCCATTTTTCATATGAGAGAGCTAAAAAAGACTCAAGATCATCCACACCGACACACACTAAGGAAACACATACAACAAAAGAATTTCAATAATTGAAGAAGATCCAATAATCGACTCCACAAACTCAAAACATTATAATATACTAAACTATATTATACACGTAGTGACAAAAAAAACAGTCAGTTAGTACTCTTGGACACACTAACCGACTATATAGCGTCAGAATCAAACTTCGCACAACGGGTAAACCGTTCATACCAAAATCCTAACTCACAACTGATCCCTATATATAAGATAAAAAAAAAGAATTTTTACATTGAGAAAGATAAACAACACACATATGATACATCTGATATATGTCAAAACAACACGTTTCCACTGTGACACGCAAAAATAAATATGGAATTTTCATAACTGCACTTTCAGACTCAGATACCCATTAGTAAACAAACACACGTAACTTGATAATATGAAATCAACTAGATACAATTTACATTATTCCCTAAACAATTCCACACATATGAGAGCTATAATACACCACATCCCAGAAACCTGAGAATAGAAATACGTTTAAGGTAACACGAATAATAAAGAAAGAAAATTATAGAGAGAATAAAGCTTTTGTGTATGCATACTTTGATGAGCAAATAAAAGATGTTATATAATCCCACTACGTCCCGTCTCCCTAGACAGCTCTGGAATGTTCCTAGAACGAGTTTTGGGAGAGAGAGCGGTGTTAGAGATAGAACCCTTCAACAGGCCCTGGGTACAAAAAGAAGCGCTACACATAGAGGATAGGAAGACACATATTGACAGCCGAATATAAAGAGTGGGATTTCAACCAAGAACCACACACACGCGGCAGAGAGACTGGAAAAATGAAAAAAAAAAAATAAGGATAATAAAAGATCAACCTCAACACATTTGCAGAGACCTCCCTAAAACAACATAAAGAGAAGTTAGAGAACACCACTAAAAAAAAAATAATAAATTACGTAAAAACATCCTGAACGATAAAAGCTGGCGGAGAGGTGGTGCCCCAGACATAGAAACGCACTGTGATGAATATACCTAGAGGAACGAAAAATATGAGACACGACACCGGAATTCATCAGCCTCTGATCGATACCGTAAACACTGCTAAATTGAGTATGCTATCACCACGCCCGCTCCCAAAATTTCACCAATTTTATAACTAACTTAACTAAGAAATACTCCCAAACGAACATTCACAATATAATTTTGTGATATTATATTTGTTTATATATCCCGAGCACCCAGAACTGGAGAGAGAACACCGTATCCCCGGTAGCTCAAACAAACATGTGGCATGCTGCGGGGCATTATCGCCGTACCTACCGAATACCACTAGTAGATGCCAATGCTCCAATACAACCGAATCCTACGCGCAAAGAAAATCATAAAATTAAGGCAATACGGACATATTTTTGGGTCCGACACGCCGCAACGCTAGTGTCTAGTGTAAATTCTGCCTTGAGCCTGTCCGGACATCCTTGCCGAATGCTACATAGATCAGACCCCCTCACACCCGACTAGTCTGAGGATGAGACAGTCTGCTTTCGACTTCCACGATTATATATTTAATAAAAACATCGCCAAGTCTCACAAAGCCGCAATAAACCGTCGTACTATTCCTCTGTATACGGAGAGCAATTTTCCCAACACCGGCTCCTGCGAGAAGGACAACTTGTAAATTACGATACACACACCGTACTAGAGAGAAGACCAATCATCGCACAATACAGAACCTATACCGCGTTATCTGATATAACGCCTACGCCTCCTGAAAATAATGAAAAATAAATGAGAGAATGTCACAATATAAGCAAAAACCAATGAAAAAAGACCGATGAACAGAGCAAACGGTCCACTCATCTATGATCAATTGCGCTGGATAGCCAAGCAACCCTCACGTTGAAGTCTTCTCCTGCCAGGCTGGGTGCACTGCGCCCCGCCTCCCCCCTCTTGATACTTTATCCGCTCGCGCCGACGACCCCAGGTCCCCCTGGCGGCTCTTTTTTCTTGATTTTCCCCACCCTCGCTCGCCCAGACAAATCTATATACATCACAACAAATATTCGCACCTGAAAATAAAAAAAGAATGGAAAAAAGTCAAAAAAAAACGGAAAAAGCTGGGCGGCCCTCGCTGACTGCGCCCGTGAAGCTCTCCGCCTTTATGACGCGCCGGGTATGCAACGCGCCGCATCACTTGGGCTTCCGGGTGCGCGGTCTAACACCGGGCTCCGACCCGGCTGCCCCTTTTCTGGACCCCCTCATCAGGTCCTACCCCTTCATTCGCCGTCTCATGGTTCGCCAGGTGGCCTGGTCTGTCTCCCTGAAACGTCCTCCCTCCTTTCCCTCTCTCCCCCGGAGCATTCTAAATGGTATCGCTCCGCGCTGGGCATTTTGCGTCCGTGTCCACTGTCAATTCGCCCCTCACCGGCCCCACGTCCTCCAAACTGTGTGCTATTTCTTTTGAAAACGCCTGCCTTTTTTCCACTCACTTCCTGTCAAGGGCCAACCCGCCTCGGATACACCCAGTCCCGTGCTTCTGGCCGCATCGCCCATCACATCTTCGCTTCCCAACCACCCCCGTTGCTATCGAATGCCGCGTTTTCCACCCAACGCCCTGGCATGGTCCCTGTGCTTTCCCGACCATTCCCCAGGGACCGCGTGCCGTGGCGACACGTGCAGCCAAACTACGCTGGCGCCTTCCCTCGGACATCCACCCCCGCGCGCCCGCAATCTCGCGAAAACAAGCAAACCGTCCCATCGCATTAAAGGGTTTACACACGTGCAATCCATTTAATAGCCGAATGACATAGGGTGTAAACAAAATAAGACTATAACGTAATAACATTCCCGCAAAAAACATCTCAACATTAAACTTCAGAAAACTGGAGAACATTTAGGTACATAGTTGAAATGAAATAACATACTCTAACTAAAATCTGGAAATATAAAGTATTAAGGTACCCAGAATTACACGTGACGCTGTTGACAAGACACCGAGCTCATTCATCCCATTGGACAGCGCTATGAAATCATGGTGCTTACAAATCATTCACACATTGACAAAATTCATGAGCTTCATCCAATCTAAATATGCCAAAGTTCACAAAGCTGGTAAATAAAAGACTATTTTTTAAAGTTAAATTAAGTGCAAATGCCTCTTCATGAGCATTACGCATGGCGCAATGCACATACCTAGTAACAATAAATGAAGTCACAATTTTTATTTATAGGTTCTACTATAACCATACCTTAGTTCTCCCCAGGGAACAAGGACAGACAAGTGACGTACATGGGGGAATAAAACACCCTCTGAAACACAAAACCATCAACACACACTTCTGATACGTTTGATACATTGATTGATCCTACATATTGAATTAAAGGACAATTTGCGCTGGGACAAACCTCTGCATAAAATAACAAATTCCTCTACTGTTCAACAATGGCCAGTAATCTCAGTCCTCTGCACCAATAATACACAAATCAAGGTGGCTTTGATCCACAATAGGCCTACCTTACCCATGAAACACGAAGTACCATTCGATCGCGTCTTTCTCTTGTGAAGTGATTGATGGCGAGCGCAACTAAAGTTCGTCCCCTCTTGATTTGAGCTCCAAAAGAAAGTCCCTTTATCTACTAGGATACTCAGTGCCAACAAGCTCCAGGCGATCCCTAGTCCAGTAATGTTAACCTGGAGTGCATCTTGATGTGCATCTCAGAGCCGAAAATAGACAAGAACCGCTCCACGGAGGAGGTGCGAAAAACACGAGGACGATGGTCAGCACCAGGTTGGTGAGGTGATACAGCTGCGACATGCTCTCAGTCAGCTCTTTAAGAGTCAGAAAAGATGCAACGCAGGTCTGATGGGCTCCCTTGCCTCAAAGTTTGCCACGTTGTACATGACCGTCAGTTCAGTCTTGAGCCGAGGGAGTCCCAAAAATGCAGCCCGCGAGGCTCTGAAACTCAGAGTTGGGGAAGATTTTCCTGTAATGAGGCAAAACTTCTTGGGGTCCAAAAGGGCAAGGGACAATGCAGTTTTTCATAGAATCCTTGAAACCTGTTCCTCAGCTGAGTGAGAATGTTTCCCAGGATTTCACTGTGCAAGCATGCTGGTAGCTGCCGCACACTCTTCAACTCTCCGTGCCGCCTGCGCCCCTGGGAACCCCGACTTTGCGCAGTGTCCTCATAGATGGACGTCAAAATTTGTCCTTTTCTCTCCTATGTGGTGCTGCAAAAGTCCTCAAATGCTGGACAAACAGAACTCAGCAACACAAAACTCTCAATATCTCGCCCCAAAGATACCCAAAGGCCACGTCGGAGTAGGACGAAACAGGGACTTGAATGTGGACGAGGAGAAAGCAGAACTCGAGCCCGATCCAATGCCAAGTGTAACCATCAGCGCTGTGTAACAGCTCATCATCAACAATCATATAGATGAACGTATGTCACATGAAATCCTCAAAGAGCGCCAAGAGTTTCTTCTCTCCGCTACCAATACCACAGTGCAAACCAAATGACAAAGTTCCACCGTGTTGGAGTCAGTCTGGGCAGTCTTGCTGGCATATTCTCATCCAGGAGTTTCGTGCATTTGGCTCGGCTTTGTGAAAAAGGCTGCGAGCCAACTTCAATAAGGTGGGAAAATCTTTTTTGCACTCTCTTGATTTTAGCCAGCAACTTTGAAGACCATGACGAGGTTCAGAGCAGTGCGCATAACCAACGTGAACGAAAGAGCTCTTGGATCTTTATGCCTTACTATTTAGCTTCGGACCCCATTCAGTCCAACGAGGCCCATGACTAGCCAGCATCCATCATAACACTGGGCCATTACCTTATTGGTGCAGGCACAGCTCCTCCAGAAAACTACCAAAACCATGACCACAGCATCATGCTTCTGCCGCCGCTTATCACCACTGACATCACCCAAAACTGGAAAAAGCGCTCCTTCCACACACCGTCCAGTCGTAGTAAACACAGGACATATGACATCCTGAGAGGTGTTACTTACGTCAGTTGTACTTGTCTACCATAACGGAGACAAAAGGTGTGTTCTCCTCCTCCCTCATTGCTTCGTCGTTATTACATCTGCCACCGTTTGAATCAGGTCATTCTGAATTTTGCTGGAGGTGCTGATGAAAAAAGTGGCCGAATCCAGATGACAGCGCAGCGGGTTGCCATACCCCGCCAAAAACTCCAGCACCAAGTAGTTCCCTTGTTTTTTCGGAATCCTTTACTCTCATGCATGTCTCGAAATGCCAGCTTTGCTTCCAAGAAATGTGACGACATTGATGAGACGTTTCAGGATCTCTTGTTCTGCCTGACCTTGTTGGTGTGGGCCGTAGTATGATACAGGCGCCTCTCCATGTAAATCCCAGTGTCGCTGGAAAAGCGAGCCTGAATTTCACCTTCTTGTCATGAAGCAGTCGTTTGGCCATTGAAAAAGCTTTCCTCCTCTCGGCTAGCTCCCTGGTCATGTCTGGGAAAAGGGAAATGTTACATCTGCTCTGTACCGCTCCCCCAGTCTCTCGCGCAGCTTCGAGAACTTTATCTCTGGCAGTGGAGCGCAGAAATTTTTATCATCATCAGTCTCTGCGGTTGATCGTCATCTGGGCGAGATCCAGGGCAGTGGTGTGCTCTTTCTATTTCAAACTCACTGTCAACGTCCATGTCCAGTCTCTCTGAAAGGATCTTTGCGATCTCACATTGTTGCGTTGGCTTCTATTTTCTAAATCCTCCACACGAGTCCACAGGGTATCTATGCGTTTGCAGTGTATTTTGCGGTCAGTCACCAGCTGTGGCGTGGTGTCCTCTATGTCGGATATTCGGCCCTCCGCCTCAGTCAGCCATTCTTGCATAGCGTTGACAGCATTTTTCAATTCGGCAGTGGTCTCTTTGATCGTTGACACGTCCGAAGCGACCGTATGCAGTGTGGCACTCATTTTACTCACTTCAGTAAAGAGGGTTTCCAGGCTAGCATTCTGCTCAGGACGCTTCGGGCTAGCATCACTGGAGTCTGCTGCAGGCTTTCCACGTGCTGGTCTAAAATATTTCGAGGTAGCCATTTCTGTGCTTCAAATGATGAGAAGTAACAACAGGGTGTTCTTAAACACAAAGAAGTCGAAAATTATTGAGAAATGAACGAATGAGTTTACATTAATTTGGTGGGGTTTCTAGACAACTTCTAACGTCTTAAAACTTTATTAATATAGCACCTTTAAACCACAAATGATTGACAAAACCGCACACTGAAACAAAAGTTAACTGAATAAGACAGCAATAAAAGAAGGGTAGTTAAGATCATAAGAGATAAATAATAAAAGATAATACAAGCAATAAACATAAAATTATTAAATATTACTCAAAATCAATTGATTCTATTAAAAACTGTAAAATGTTGATAAAATAAATGATCAACAGTAAAATGTTGCTAAAGTAAAATAGAATAAAATAAATAGTTAAGATGATAAAAAATATAAATAATAAACTATAAAATAATAAAACAGTACAGACTGAATAGAACAGAACAGCATGAAGGGAAACTGTTTGGTTGCACATGATCAAACGTAGCTGGAGAGAAGAACACTGTTGTTGGAACCAGAGAGAGAGTGAGTGATTTACAGTGAGTGTGTGTTAGTGAGCTGCTGTGGGAGTTGATTGTCTCTGTCCTGGTGCTGTCATTTCACTGGAGGATTGGCATGTTGGTGGCAAGTGTTATATCATCAGGATGATGACGTGGTTATAAAATCTGCCCTCACACATGCACCACTAGTTCATCATGTTTAATGACTTTGCAACTTTGATGAGTGTGGGCAGTATGGAATTAGACTGAATATGCAGAATGTTTTCATTCACTATTCTCAAACTTTTCTTCCCAGGTGGAGATGGGCGATAAATGGATTCAATCAATTCATTAGAATGTACGTTTTAAAAGGATATAAAAAAACGGCTGAATTGTTCAATCGAGATTTAAACTACAAATGTTATCCCACATCCCATTTGAGAAGAGGGTGCCGCAGTGATAAGACATTACAGATGCGGTGATATTCCACATTGGCACACATATGGTGTCTTTTGTAGTTTGTTTTTAAAGAGGTCACATATGCTCATTTTCAGATTCATATTTGGGGGGTCTGCTATAATGGATTTACATTCTTTAATGTTAAAAAAACACATTATGAAGTGAAGATGAAGTGAATCCTCTGGGTCTTTCTTTCTTCAGGTGGTGGGAGTAGATGAAGACTTCTGTGTTGGCTGTTAGGGAAAACTAAATGGCTGAATACAAATCAGGCAGTGCAGGTGCAGTGTTTGGTGTGGACTTTGTGTCACTTTTTAGACCACCAAATGCACAAAAAAAATTTATATAAGACTAAAGCACAGGGAAAACCCCAAAAGGCTTTTAAAGATTTTCTTCTTAGGCCATATCATCTATCCCTATCCCTATCAGGTGTCCATCCAATTTCATTGTCTTGTATTCAGCCCAACAGACCAGTCTTACCAAAGGAGAGGACAGCAGTGACAACAAGTTGGCTACGATAGCAGTCAAGTGTTAGACAGGCTTACGTCTGTGCTGCCAAAGCCTGTCTTAGGTAAGCTGGGGTTAGGTAAGAGGCTGGACAACCTCCAGCTTCTTCTAATCTTAACAACTGGGTAAACATCAGAAACCTTGGCCTGGCTGCAATCACTGATGTGTAGGCAGAAAACAACTCTACCAACTGTAAACAATGCTTTATTTCATTCCATTTTATTTAAATTTTCCCCAAAGATGGTTTCTGTCATTTTAGATAGTTCTCTCACGCTGATGTATGTTCAAGTGTTAATTTTTCTGACAAGTTTGGTTTTAATTAGTTATTTGAAGCTATAAAAAGGGGGTGAGCCCTGCTTGTGACTGAGTTGGCCGGGATATTTTGGCTTCATCTTTGTACAGTGGGAGGAAGTGGAGAAAATTGACTGTTGGACAACATGTATTTGTCGTCATGAACATGTTTGCAAAGTCCAATGTAAGTCCAGTACTCACTCCTTTTAGGTCTGCTTTGGTTTCCAAAACAACTCCTGATAAAGATATCTGGCTCTTTAGCTGCTGTGTTCACCGACTGCCTGCTGCTGGAAAGGTGGTCAATGAGAGCAGAGTTGTGGTTTCAGAAAACGAAACTAATGAGCAAAAACAATGGGCTAGGACCAATGCAATTTAAGTCATTTATTTTTGTCTTTATAATTTTTTAAAAGCAATGTACCTTAGTGGAAATACTAGGCGATATATTAAATGATAATGTGTGCTAGGGTTTCTTGTTGTGCTTTGTGTTTTTCAATTCTGTGTTTTAGCTCTCTGTATGTCTTTTATGTATGATTTTTCAGATTATGTAAGGGATTTTCATTGTGCAACATGAAATTGCACCTTTAATTCTGATTGATTTTCCTGAACCAGATTCATTGAACCAGTGACATTTGACAGTGCTGTTACACTGAGAACATGCACTGCATTTGTCATCTCTACCAGCAGCAGCTGAAAGCAGTAGGGCAGTTTCAGAAGCATCTGTTTGCACTTGCTGTACAGGTGTGTAAAAAAGGTATTTTATCAGATAACTATTTATCAACCACCGGTCCTTAACGAAAACAACCAATCAGAGCTAAGAAAGATATAAAGACGTTTCACACACAGAGATTGCATTAAGCTTTATACATACAGCATATAGCTGTTAGTTCTTCTAACCAAAAGAAAGCAGTTTCTAAAAAATTACAGAGCAAGTAAAACTGTAAAATATAAAATAGTAGGCTGTAATGTGTGAGATATGTGGTATAATGTGTGGTGACTCTTTATAGTAATTGAGTAGCCCTCCTATAAAGGCCTATATTTAGCACATTGTTGTGCCTTATGGATTTGTGTGTATTATCCTTCTGCCATAAGCTTATCATCTCCTCATCAATTGGCACACTTCACACAGTATCTGCTTGGCAGCCGCACTGCTTCTTCATGACAGGGGATATGCAGAGCCAATGTTAACAACCAGTCAGATATCCAGGCTTTTCCACAAAAACAGTGACATGTTCCAAAGGTTGAAAGTGCCTCTAGGTTTTGCCAGGTATGTTTTCAACTGTTTTGCAGTCAGTTAGACCAAATTTCTTGGCAGATTTGTCTTGTGGCTGCATGCCAGGGATTATGAGGCTACGCTGATTCTATGAAATGTTCACATGTATTTAGCTTGGTAGTAAAAATGTTGGTTACTCATGTTTGTACCAAATTAATGTTTAGTGTGCATGAAGCTACACGTCCATCCAGAGTTGTTGTACGAAGGCTCAGGCTGATATTATGTTTGCATTCATTTTATGTGAACATTCAGTAACTTTGACTTTTTATTTTAATTTTTGTTTCTCACTTACTGTCATTATGTAGACTTGATTGTAGATTGTGTGTTTGTATATCTTATTTGAAAAACAGACCACCATATAACTACAGAAGCCCTGAGATCTTTTACCTGTTTAGGAACTTAAAAAGATTGTCGTGGCGTTTTACCTGTTCTTAAGTGACACACAATTTAGATCAGAATAGTCCTTTTGTCACTTACCTCTCAGGGCTTCCAGACTAAACTCCACTGAAACTCAGCACGATTCAATTCTTAACATTTAGTTACACCTTTCTACCTTCAAGGTCGAGTGTGTATCATTTAGGAGGATCTATTGGCAGAAGTTTAATGTAATATTCATAGATATGTTTTTATTATTTTATAATCGTCCATCTTGAAATACCATGTTTTCTACAGTGGCCTAGTAGAGACAAACCAAACACTGGCTCTAGATAGGGGTGTGCATTTTTTGTGCGTTCTGCGGCCACTGTACTTTCTCCTTAAATCTCCACCAGATTTTTTTCCCCCAATTGTCTCTGAAGGCTTCCGTACTAAACTCCACTGACACCCAGCTTAATTAAATTCTTTTAGTTAAGCTTTTCTACCTGCACAGACAAAATGCTTTGCTTTGCTTCACACACACGGTGGTGAGCCAGGTGCCATGCAAGGTTCTTGCCTGCCCATTGGGGCACAACTTGGCGTTCAGTGTGTTGCTCAAGGCAGCAGAACATTACTTTTTGTCTGCTTTCCTATGCTGTTAATAATTTCACATCCCCCTCAGGTTTGCCTCATGTCCCCTCGGGGTTCCCAATCCCAAGGCTGCGATCCAATTATTTAATGAGATTATGATAACTCCAGGAACGTGAAGGAGCCACCATAAATCAAGAGAGGAACATTACAAGAGTGAGACAAATTTAGCATAAAAAAACATACTCATCACCACTTACCACCAACTTCTTTAGAAACGAACCTGCTTTTTTATTTATCAAAAGTAATGAATAGATAAAAAATAACTGTTAGTTGCAGCCTGGACAGGTAGTAATAAATGCTCAGAGGCTTGAATGACAATGCTAAGTAATGGATGTCAGCTGAGGATTTCTAAATGGAGAGTGGGGCACTTATGCATTAATGTGTTTGAAGGCATCTAGCCCCTCCTGCTCTGTGTGAATTCTCTGTGGTTGTACAGTTACATTTTGTTATATTTAATAATCACTGTGTTCAATGTTGTATATTTATCTTTAAGATTGTGTATTATTATTATTATTATTATTATTTTTAAATAAGCTCTATATTAAATATTTAAAAGTTTAGACTGAAAAATTGCCTCAAACTGTTTCCACTAACAAATAACAAAAATATTTTACATACCTCCTGTAAATGAGGAAAAGATTCTAATATTCTACAGGAATAAACTTTGAGAATATCCTCTTCTTTTTGAAGCAACAAATAAATTCAGGTAGTCCTTGAAAACGTGTGAAAGATAAGCCTCCACCAAATCATTTCTAGCCTCCGTGCTTCCTGTTTTTTTAATTTTTGGCGACTTTGGTTACGTAAGAGATTAACTGTGTGTGTGAAGGTGGTCGGAGATGTTTGGAGCGGGCAGTCTGGTTAGCGGGAATTAGTGTGCCCATCCGTCTGTACACATAGCAGCATGTGGCTGAAGGCTGAGGGCTGAAGGCTGGGGAAGCTCCGACCGACCGACCGTCCTACCGGAGAAGCGGCTCCATGTCAAAATGCCAACCTTCTCAGTCATGTATAAAGGAGCTGTCATCATTAGCAGGTAAAATAAAGAGACTGGAGGTGTGCCTGACAATGCTGTATGCTACTTTGGTTGAGTGTAGTGGTGGCGGCGGAGTGGTTGATGTTTACAGCTTTTGTTTGTAGAACAAATGAAATCTACGCTCGAGGTTTGTGTGTGGGGAAAAAAACGTAGCGTTTAATTGAAGATAAGCAATGAACTCAGTCATTCGGTAAAACGTGGTGTTGCGTTAAATTCTGTTTAAAAATGGTTAATGTCGAAATATATTCCCTGCAGGTGTTCAGGGGAGAAATGTGTTTCAACACGTAGGTAGAGCAGCCTGGTTACAGCTGGTGAGCGTGTTTTTTTCTGGTGTTATTTCTGTAACATTCCACGGGATAAGATAGACCCCCCCATCTGTCGTCTCGTGCGCCGCGCGCAACGAGTGATGGTTGTATTTAAAACAACGACTGTTTAATTGTAGACTGCATTGATTTATAGGCCAATGTTCTGTAACAAAAAGTTCCTCTAACGATGTACTTCTACACATAAAGTGTTGTAATGTCGAAAAACCCGAATGAACGTTTAAAAGTCCGGATAACAGCAAGCTACCTCACAGTGGTGGACTCGGGCGAAAAAATAAAAAGGGCACCATAACACAAAGTTGGGATGTATTTATGATCAAACAGTTTAACCAGGTTTAGAATTAACACCCTACAGCATACTTTATAAATTTTTTGTCCGCTGGAAGGGATCCCTAGAGGGCACTTTATTGTGTTTTCTCCCAACCTTTTTCTGTAAGGGACCCCTTTTTTTATCATTGTGTAAACTGACCTCTGAATAAGTGACATATTTTATGGATATTTCATTTTCTATTTAAAACCATACCATTAACCCAAATAGTGAAATCTAACTACAAAAAGCGTGTGTGAAATGAAAGGTGAATGCATTTTGAGCAGATCCTTTCCCGTTTAGGGAATTTTGTATACAATTCTGTCTGTATTATGTATTTTTTCTATAACATATTACATATATACCAACTATAACTAATATGATTTTCTCTCTCTCTATCTCTCTCTCTCTCTCTCTCTTTCGTTTTTCCGAATTCAGTGCTTTCTTCTCCCTGACGCTGGGCATTGTTCTATTAGACAATTTACATGTGCTTTTCTTCACAGAAGTGAACCAAATGCTGGGATATAGGCCTGTGTATATTTAAAATCTTATAGGCCTACACCCTAAAATCAATAACACCTTGTGACACCCCCTGAGGCTTTGGCGACCCCCAGGTTGGGAACTACTTTGTTTTTTGTCCACTGGACAGGCACCATAGAGGGAGCTTTATCATGGTTTATACTTTAGGTGCATCCAAGAGGGGACGTTTGCAGCAGTGGCCATGTAAATGTGAATATTTTCTGGTGTCTTTACTCCTTTTTGACAGTAAACTGAATATCTTTGGGTTGTGGACACAGGTCATCTTCAGTAGTGTGAATAATGCTTCACACTTCTCCCTGTCCTCAGATGTTATCAATAGTACATTCTGCTGCTGACTGGTTTCATTTGAAGCTCAGTGTGTCCACAGTTACCCTTGCTGTTTCACTGACAGCAGCAGGAGTGTCAGGTTGGTACTGAGGAACCCAGTGCAGCTGAAATATTGATAATCCTGCTCGTTGTTCAGGTGGCAGCCACACAGCGAACTGTAAATTCCACTGCTGAGAAGACATTGTTCCAGATTCCTATTGTTGCTAATGCTATTTACAGGTAAACAACAGATAGAAATGTGCATTAGTTTATCTTGTTAATATTTAACACCATATTTTTGTGAGTTCAGTCTGAGCAAATTATGTTAAATCAAATGGCTGCTTGAGCCAATGTTAGAAGGATTAGGAATAAGGAAAACCAGAGTGGGCACTTGTGCAGCACTGTTACCTAATACTATAATAATTTCTGCCAACCTCATCTCTGAGAGATTACCCACAGTACAGTCTGTGAGCACTGACCAAGACGCTTTTTAATGACTGTCGTCTTATTCCAACTCACTTAACTGTTGCTGACTCCCTATGGCTTAGTTTGTATAGAAATCAAAGGAATGGTCACATAATTAACTTCCACAATTCATGATATCCAACTATGTCTGTGTTCAGTTCAAATCTGAATAGCTTGAAATATCTTAAACTCTGTTAACTATTCCTTAAATTAAAAGGTATTTAGAGCAGTGATTCCCAACTCCCCAGGTGTCTGTGTACCCCAGGGTGTACTTCTGCAGTTGCTGGGGAGTATGTGAAAAGATTTGTGGAGTGACTCAACTAATTAAAAAATTACAATTTCATTAAAAAATATTCAACTTAACAGCAGCTGTGCGTCTGAAGAAAAGGTTGGGAACCACTGGCTCAGAACTGGTTCGCCCATCAGCAGGGCGACATTGTTTAGAAATGGCTAGTGCAGTTAGTGGCTACTAACGACTATCCGACATCGACTGAGACTCCTCTCAGTGAACAAAAATCAACTGATTTTCCACATCAAAGTGTGTTCACAGGTGTTGGGGACTACTACTGCATATGTGTAAAAATGTTCCCAGAGGGAGCTGTGTGAAGTCTGATAAATGTCCTCAAGTGATGCCATTTGAGTCAATGTTGGTTGGGGCTGAAGACTGCAAGTTTTAAAGTTAGAAAGAAGTGAGATTACCAGACCTCTGTAACTGCTCCTCATATCTGCTGCAGGCTAGCATTAGCTGCTACTAGCACCACATACCTGAATCTCTGACCCAACTCTTGGGTGTCAAGTTGTGGGTAATGTAGGCACCAGGTTTTGTAAAATAATTCATACAATTAAACAAATTACGATATCTCTGGGTCTACCGCATTGATTTATTTTATCGGTCCAGTGTGTAGCATGTAGCAGAAATGGAAGATATAATCCATAGCTATGTTTTTATTAGTGTATAATCACCTGAAAAAAGGAATTGACAAACACTGGCTCTAAATGGGGCTTTTAAAGCTATTTGTGAGTTTCACAGCCATTGCAGTTTTAGTAATTTAGTCTCTTTATTTATAGATTAATAAATGAATGTGTAAACACATTTATTATTACCTATTTTTATTGTAAGTTAGTTATTAATTAATGAAATGCTTTATTATTATTTACACTTGTGGTCCTCCATACTGTAGTCAACTATACATACTTCCATTAGCAAACTTCTAGCTCCATATAGGAACTATATACTAGTACCATGTATATTAACACACAACATTCAACATTCATTTGTATTCAATATTGGGTCATATTTATTTTAAATAAATAGTCTTGATACACACAGACAGGATAAGTATCCACAGGAAAATATTGTGCCCATGTGTAAAATATCACACAGTATGAGGTTACATAGAGACATTATATTTGATATATTAATTGATTATATTACACATATTCTATGTTACCTAGAGGTAAATGCTCGCTCACAAACAAACTCCATACGAAATTCTTCCAAGAATAAAAATTCCAGCCAAGATACTGTATCTCTGGATTCTGTTAAGTCAGTGAAAGATGTGAAGAAGAGCATATTTACTTGTGTTAAATAAAAGTATGTAGGGGTGAGACCTAGCAGAGAGATAAATAGATGTGTCATTTTTGGATGGATAGGTGTCTGAGGTGGCAGCAGCAGACAACACTTCTTATTTTACACAGCTGCAAACAGAATGTATGTTTTCCAGCCAGCGTTCAATTTTTGGATGTTTTATTTTTGGTTGTTTAAAAATGTACACATGCTTTGAATCTTCCAGTCTGTCTCGCATCTAGAGGTATATATTTGCACCTCTCAGCAAGTACTGGCAGATAGTATCAACAAGGCGGTAGTCTCACCAAAAACACGACATGCCTAAAACAGTCAAGAGGACTTAAACTTGTGTCAGCCAGCTGCAACATTCTGGACAAGTCAACAGCTGTGTCCCAACTCCATACTACATGCTAGTTGTATACAGGATATACTCTACACTAATCATTACACATACAATATAATATTACAGTAAAAATGCAAAAGAAAATCCATATCAGCTTATTATACTCTTTGTAAATACAATGGTCACATGTATTTATCAGTGTATGGAAGATCTATCTTTTCAAAGGAAACATCTGCTGCACTTTCCAAGGTACACTCTTTGTCCTTCATGGCTGGTCTAAAGAACATGGTCTGTAAGTCAGTCTATGAGACAGACATAAGTCTCTGTGTTCTTCACAAAGTCAAATGCTAGTCAAGCACTCCTTCATGTTGAGTCGCTGTAGTCTGTGTATCTTTGGATCTAATGTGTGAAAGGAAAATATGTGGAATTTACTTATGTTTCCCTCTTTTGTCTCTTTGTCTTCACCCTCTTCATCCCTCCATCTCTAACAGGACACTAATGGGTCCATACGGAGTAGACCGAGCTGTTCATTCCATGGAGTTTACAGACTGTGAGAATGGCCTGGGTAAGTGTTTTTTTTTTCTCCTCTGTGACTATGGATAGAAGGCAATACTTCTGCCCCAGCACAGATCTCTCAAAGCAAACATCTGGGAAGAGGAATGGAAGCTTCCGCTGTCATACCACGAGACTTGAATGACAGGATCTGGTGGGACAAGGTCCTAAATACATGGTTGAAGCTTTTAATAAGGTGCATTTAGGGGCAGTAGAACAAGCTGTTATGGTGATCATTTTAGTAAACAGTTGCCTATTTACAGCTTCAGGAGATACGGAGCAACGTTAGCATTTATTTGTGCCCACCTGATGAATGTAAGTCCAATATTCACTCTCCCTTTACTCTAGTTTGGTCACCACTCCTGTTGTTGTGTGGTGCTGATCAGGCAGTGTACAGTGATTTAAAGCAGCTTGATCACAGCGCTAAGACTCAACCAAAACAATAATTGTGTATGGTAATACCAAAACAGTGTGAGTGACACCCTTCACATTATAGTCGTGCGATACATTGTCAATGCATACATATTAGGTGCAGCTTTAACTCTAGACCTCATCCTGTCCAGATCCTTTAAAATACCCCAGACAGAAAATTAATCATTGCTTTTTTTTTCTGGATAGTAGTGTTTCTTTTCTGCTCCAGTCATTGCAGCTATACCTTCCTGGTAGGGCTGTAAAGATTTACCGATATTAGTCGGAAATTGGTTTTAACGTTATGGATTCAACTACATCAGTACGCGGCCCCCTGTATCATTCTAAATGTACCATGAACTGGTTGATGGTGATGAATCTGTTGACTGAAGCTTTGCTGCTAACAGCGTCTCTACTCTCATGAAAAGTAAAAGCTCAATGGGAAGGTCTCGTTACGAGAGTAACAAGAGTAACATTAGCACAGCGTGATACGCAAAATCGGTATATAAAAACGTGTGACATTTTATAAAATATATGTATTTAAAGGTAAGCAATGTCCCTTTTATAGAATTGGCTTATTTTAATGTAGAATGTCTACATTAAACAAATGTTTAGAACTGTATCAGACTGTACTGAATTGTTCCATATCATATAGCTCAATCACCCTACTCAATCATCCTCCACTCTCTGGCAATGGAGTCTAATTCTGAAAAGCTGAAATAATTTAAATCCTACTTTTAAAGGGATTTTCTATGCAGAGTAGGTATCCTCATGTGTTTGCCTGGGAGGGGAAGTAGGTCATGTAGCAAAGCCCTAACCCACTTAACTCAGCTGGGTTAAGAATGCAGGGAGCTGCTGTTGTTTTTATCCTTACTTTACTTCTACAGCACCACACTGGTGGAGATTGCGCCTACGCAAGGACAAACAGCCCATATGCATGAATACAATGACTGTCAAACTGGAAAATATCCTGCTGAAGGAGCTGTACACAAGTGGACACATTTATAGGCATAAAATCCTAAACTGTAGCTTATTGCAAATATATCCTGAATGATGTATGGGCTGAAATAACTCAGGGATGTTCAGGGACGACTTAGGAAACCCTGGCCCAACGTAAAAAAATGGACTTCCTTATTCCACCAGGAGCCCTTTTACAGGTTTATTAAAAACATTTAGGTTCATAGTGGGTTAAACATAAATGCTATCCACCCCATACCGAACCTGGGCTGTTAAATCAGCTAGCAGATCTATTACGTTACGTTCTATTACACAGAAACATTTTGGCTGGCAGTCTGGCTGGGATTGGAGACTGGAGATCCTCCAGGAGCTGGGGGAAGCCCAGCTTTTAAACCGAAAGCTTGGAGACTGGAACCAATCGGCTCCCTGAAGCAACCTGCAATTAGTCAAACTCCACCACGCATAGCACAGCAGAGAGAGAGAGAGATCCACAACACATGCACAGAGGAGATTAAAACACATATACACAAACACATAGAAAATGTCCATACAACCTCAGGGTGGTAACACTGTGCCATTTTTTGCCCTTGATCAGGATTTAACTATTCTTTATATTCCATCCATCCATTTTCTTCCGCTTCCGGGGTTGGCTCGCGGTAACAGCAAGCTAAGTAAGGTATGCCAGACATCCCTCTCCCCAGCAACGGTTTCCAGTTCCTCTTGGGAAATCCCGAGGCATTTCCATGCCAGATAAGATATGTAATCCCTCCAGGGAGTTCTGGGTCTACCCCAGGGTCTCCTCCTTTTGATGCGAAGGAGCAGTGGCTCTGCTCCAAACTCCCTCAGGATGTCCAAGATCATCACCCTATATCCAAGGCTGATCTGAGCTACCCTACAGAGGAAACTCATTTCGGCCTCTTGTATCCACAATCTCATTCTTTGGGTCGCTACCCAAAGTTTGTGATTTTGTATAACATATCAAATTGCTCCCAATGGTTAGACCAGTACCTTGCATGTCAGCTCACTGGCAGCAGGTTTGTGAATGTGAGATGCTTTGTGAAGTGCTTTTGGAAAAAGCGATGCAGTCTGTTTACCATGAAGAGAGGCATGTCGGCGTGGATCTGTTGTGGTAGGTTTGGACAGGAAGTAAACATTTTATCTTCACTTTCCTCCAGCTAGGTGAGGATTGACACTGAGCTGTGTCTGCGTTGAACAGTTAATACTGAGGCAAAATCTGCTAGTATTCTACAGAATATGTTCTATTGTATTGCATATAGCTGAGATATAAGTGTTATGGTGCTTAGTGGGATTGTTTTTAAAACTAAAAGGTATGACAGCTTTCCATAAGAAAAGACAACACCCATCAAAGAGTCACACACAATCTGACATACCACCGTTGTCTCGGGAGCCTTAAAACGAGCAAAGGAGGAAATGCACACCAATAGGGTCTTTAGCTCATTAAATGGGCAAATGTGTGCATTTTTTTTATAAACACAGGACACAGCACATATTATGGAAGCCCATTTCCACCAATGTGATGGAAAAAAACCCGAACGGTTTGATATATGAAGATTAAATATAGTGCACTAAAATAGCAGTGAAAGACATAGCATGTGCAGAGAGAGGTGGAGGAAAGGCTGAAGGTGTGTGTGTGTGTGT
>NW_023339696.1:1051546-1054947 GCF_004916995.1 Morone saxatilis
GTGTGTGTGTGTGTGTGGACCCACAGCATTAAGAGCAGCACACAGGTGAGAAGCAAAGCAGCTTATAGTCGTCGGACTTGAGCACATGTAAGTGTACATACAGTTCCAATACATAAAGACCCCCTTACAGTACATCTGAAGCCTCCGCTGCAGCAGGGGGAGTGTCTGCTGTGCACGCTGTAGCAAATGCTCCCGCTGGCGTACGCTGAGGACAGCACATGCTAATCTCTGTGTTAATGCAGCTGAAAGCTGTGCCACCTCAGCGTGTGTTCATAGTGAACATCGTGTCCGTCAACAGGCAATTTAAAGGAGCACTTTTCAGCTCTCTGATGTCCAGAAATGGCACTGTGTAAATCAATAAATATGAAACATCATCTGGGGTATTAAAAAACAGTTTTAGAAGCAACTTTGCCTTTTCATAACATTGAATTTTATCATCTTTACAAGGTCTTAAAGTGTTGGAACTTTTAATCCTTGGGAAGCAAACATGCCCTTGATGCACCACGAACAGGAAATAATGACTTGGAAAACAATATATATATGAGAGTGAGAGAGTGAGAGTGAGAGAGAGAGATAGAGAGATTTTATATTTGCTCCAGTTGCTTATGCGTTAGAATTATGTTTCTTATCTGATGATAGGCGGGGGGAGGAGAGTGCTTTGAGGCTGAACTAAAGAACAAGAGACTGTTTTCCTCAGAGAAGAGTAAGAAGGGAGGGAAGACTGAGTCAGGGAACTTTATAACCTTATTCTTACAACAACGATAATTAACATGTGCCACTTTGCTCCAGACCCAATTAGTGTTAACATTTTGTCTCTGTGGTAACAAGCCAACAGCAGCCTTAAGCTGAAGAAGCTCTGATCTAATGGGTAGATAAAGGAGACTTCACCAGCTAGGCTTCAGTCCCCTCAGTGCATTCAAGTACAGAGTGTGGAAGACTGTCACAAAGATACAGACTGTCTGGTTTAAGTGTGTTCTTTCACTGTGAGAAGGGATATGTTAGTAAAATGATTTTGGATTTTTGTTACGACCCGGCTCGGAAGAGAGATACGCCTCCTCCTGCGTTTGTTAAAACAAGGAATGTATGATATGGATTTCTTTTCAGTCCGATACGATAACTAAAATTACTGCTTCTCCATGGCCGATACTGATAAGATAACAATAATTTGCATTTTTGTATTTTAAAAAGAAGTTCATACCCCTGTAGTTTTACATACCTGGGGGTAAGAGGATACACTGTTAATGAGCAAAGATGGATGATTATATTCTATAGCTCTGAGCTAAACAAATCTTGGAAAGGAAAAAAAAGTTCTGCTCTTCAGATTTCATGTTAGATTTTCTAAGTAAAATTCATAAGAAAACTTCGAAACATACTTCGGCTTCATAAGAAGATAGTCTTCAATGGTTTTGCATAAGAATTATTATTAAGAAAATAATAATTTATGAATATCAAACCGATCAGGAATATTGTCCTGATAATTATTGTGCGTCCCTAATTAAAAAAGAACGTAAGTGAAAAAATCCCAAACCCGAGGTTGTGTCTTGGGGACTTTATACTAAATAGTGGCTGAAGAAAGTCAACAGAGACACATCGGCTACAGGGACAGAGAAACAGGCAGGGTGGGCAGCGTTGGATTGTGAGAGAGACCACAGACGGAGGAAAGAAGTGTGTGTGTGGTGTAAAGAGTATGAAGAGAAAAACAAGGTGACAGATTAAAGTGGTTTTGAGAGTTTGTCTCTGTACTTGTATTAATTAGATCTAGTGCTGCATTTGAACCATTGACCATAATATTCTTTACAGAAGACTTGAGCATACAAATTGGCATTAAAGGACCGCATAAGCTGGTTTAGTCATATTTATCAGATTGTTCGCAGTTTGTACATGTAACGATGAATCTTCAATATAATAGGAGTTAGTCAATGGAGTTCCACCAAGGTTCTGTACTTGGACCAATTCTATTTACCTTATATATTGCTCCTTTTAGGCAACATTATTAGGAATCACTCATTAACTTTCACTGTTATGCAGATGATACGCAGTTATATCTATCAATCAAGCCCGATGAAATTAATCAGTTATGTAAATTACAAACATGTCTTAAGGACATAAAATCCTGGAATGAAGCTGCAATTTTCTGATGGTTAAACTCAGAAAAACTGAAATTCTTGTACTTGGCCCCAAAAATCTTAGAGACTCATTGTCTAAAGATATAGTTACTCCTTAGATTGGCATTTACTTGCTAACATCACTGTCAGGAATCTTGAGTTATCTTTTGATCAGGATTTGTCATTTAACTCCCATATAAAGCAGAAATCTCTAAGACTGCCTTCTTTCATTTACGTAATATTACAAAAATTACACATCCTGTCACAGACAGATGCAGAAAAACTAATCCATGCATTTGTTACTTCTAGCCTGGATTACTGGCAAATCTTTATTATCAGGTTGCCCTAATAAGTCCATTAAAACGCTCAATTAATCCAAAACGCTGCCAGCACGAGACAGGAACTAGGAAAGAGATCACATCTCTCCTGTTTTAGCTTCTCTGCATTGGCTCCTTGTAAAAATTTAGAATAGAATTTAAAATTGGTCCTTCCTCACCTATAAAGCTCTTCATGGTCAGGCCCCTTCATATCTTGAAGAGCTCATAGTACCCTATTACCCCTCTAGAAACACCTATGTTCTCTTGAATGCTGGGCTACTTGTCTTCTTACAGTCTCTAAACAAAATAGGAGCCAGAGCCTTTCAGTTACCAAAGCCTCCTCTCCTGTGGAACCAGCTTCCAGTTTGGTTTCGGAGCAGACACCCTCTCCACTTTAAGAGTAGGCTTAAGACGATTTCTCTTTGATAAAGCTTATAGTTATAGGACTGGTGAGGTGAGTCCTAACATCTCTTATTATGCTGCTATAGGCCTAGATATCGGGGGATTTCCCATAGTGCACTGAGCCCTCTCTTCCTCTTCTTTCCTGCACTCATTCATGTTCCCATTAATGCATTTCCCTAACTTCTCTTCTTCCCGGAGTTCTTGTGCTTTATCGTCTTGCAGGTTCTTATCGATCCTGGTGGAGCTCCTCCCTGCCATGGTCCTGCTGGATTGCCATTACCAATACTGTTGTTGCTATGCACCTGCTGTCTGTCTGTTCTGTCTGTCTGTCTCTCTCTCTTTCTCTCTCGTCACACCCAACTGGTCGAGATAGACACCACCCACCCTAGACCGAGGATCTGTCAAAGGTTCTGCCTGTTAAAAGGCAGTTTTTCCTTGCCCTTGTCGCCAAGTTGCTTGCTCAATGGTTGGTACGGGTCTCTGTAAATGTTATAACGGAGTTCGGTCTACGACCTGCTCTATTTGAAAAAGTGTCCTGAGATAACTTCTGTTATGAATTGGCGCTATACAAATAAAA
>NW_023339696.1:1054972-1063463 GCF_004916995.1 Morone saxatilis
AATTGAAATTGAATTGAATTGAATTGAGTTCAGCAGTGAATTAAGTAAATTAATGAAGTGATAATTTGAAGATGACTAGCCTTCATCAAGGCGTGATAGTGGGAAGTGTTTGGAGAATAAAGCGTGGTGTACTGGAGAAGAGATCTGTGATGTGTTCGCATTCTGATGGCAATAAAGCTGTAACATGCTACAGCAAGATCATCAGACACAGCATTATAATGATTACATTTTAATAGATCCATGGCACCTTAAATGCCCAATCTCACCTACTTTAACCAGGTGTTTGAGCTGAAGGGAGATAATATAGGACACAGCACCCTGAGCTGATGATCTACAGCTTCTTCATATAGTTCCTTTTATGGATTGTCTCTCTTTATCCATTTTTACTGCCCCTGTGTATTGTCTACTGTGTGAATTGAAGTAACAGAAGTAAGCTTGGGCCATAGTCATAAAAGGATACAGTACTCACCATCATTTGAAGCAAGGCCACCTGGTAAAATCCGTTTGACGTAGACTCCGAACTCCTCTCCAGTTTGCTCCTTCACACCACCAATCACTTTAATTCCTGTCGAGAAAAGAAGAAACATTACTTTTTCATGTCTTTCAGTAATTTCACAGTCAGTGGAAGAGCTCAATGTCAGTGACTGGAGAGGATAATTACTTTCTTCTTTTGATAACTGTGTTTAGGAGAACATTTGGATTTGAGAGTTTTGAGAAAAATATTAATATAATGGTCCACTTACTATCCAGGGGCCCTTTTACTCCTCCTTAGCCATTAACTAAGAGCTCAGTTAGTTCACTCACCACTACATTACATATCCATATTTCTATATCAGGCTCCACAGCAAAAATGTGCTAATGTTACACATGCTAATTACAGTACATAAATGAATAATAATAACCAGGTGCAGATGGGATTTTAAAGATTGTGGTCTCTGGGGAGTGAGGGGAAGGTCATTTGTCAGTATAGTGCTGACATTAGAGGAATGTGAGGGTCAGCTTTAACGGATGTCTTAGCCATGTTTATGTCCCCAGTCCAATATTTATTTTTAGATGTTTCAGTTCATTTTCAAGTAAGAAACCTTACCGTACATAAGGGGGGTTATAGTTTTGCTTCAAGAGGCTACAGTGTAGCTACAGTGTCTTCATGTGTAACTGATATAGAGATAAACAGATACAGAACTGATATGCTTGAAAGTCTGTGAACCATACTCAAAACCATAATCACAATACAAACAGCATCATAATGAAGTACTGTAATGCTGCAGAGATGCCCTAGTGTACACATCTTCTTGTTTTTTTCAGTCAAAATTTAATTTGTGAGGCAAAAAAGAGCTGGGGATCGAACCAACAACCTTCCGATTAGTGGATGACCTGCTCTGCCTCTGAGTCACAGCCGCCCCAATAATCATATGGCGATATCTGTCAAAACAATTGCAATATGATGTTTTTCCCATATCGTGTTGCCCTAGTCGGGAGGAAAAGAAATCTGAGAGGACCTCGGGAAGAGGGCTGTCTGTGACGACAAATCTTTAACTGAACTAAGAAGTGACCTGTAACTCCACCTCCAGTACATGTGCAGCCCTTTACTGCTGCAAATCACAGAGTTAATGAAACAATGTGAACAGTTACTGTGGGGAATAATTATAAATTATTACAATACTAAGCACAGTATGGCCTGATCATGTATAATCCATCCATCTAGTGGCACTGTGGTGCTCTCTGTAGGGATCTATGGTGGGACTGTTAGCCCTTTAGAATCTATCTGAACCATTTAGGGGCAAGATATTTATCAGACGTACTGTTTCAATATGAACCCTGCAGACCTCTCAGGTCGTCTGGTTCTGGTGGTCACTAAGAATGCAGCCCCTCCTACTAAAACCCGTTCCTGCAGCTAGGGTGGCGACAGCATTCAGCTGAGTGATGTAAACAGGTTTCATAATGAGGGTTAATGTTGGGTTTGGTGGAAAAGCCTTCTGCCAACTGCCTGTTTGGAACACAGTGTAGGGCAAATGGTAAATGGTAAATGGAACTTTGTATAGCGCCTTTCTAAGTCTTCCGACCACTCAAAGCGCTTTTACACTACGTGTAAACATTCCACCCCTTTCACATACATTCACTCCAGTGATGGCAAAATCCATCGAACAGAAACTAACTCATTCATACACATTCCAACACCGATGCTATGCATTTTGGGGTTCAGTATCTTGGCTCAAGGATAACTTCGACCCACGTGGCAGGAGGAGCCGGGGATCGAAACCAACAACCTTCTGATTGGGGACGACCCGCTCTGCCTCTGAGCCAACCAGCGCCAGGTTTACATTTTGGTCATATTGCCTCAGGCAACTATTTGAGTTGTTTTGGCTTTATTGGGGGCGGCTGTGCTAGAGGCAGAGCGGGTCGTCCCCAATCAGAAGGGTTTGTTGTTCGATCCCCGGGCTCTCCCTGCACCCGTGTCGAAATATCCGCTTGAGCAAGATACTGAACCCCAAAATTGCTCCCCGATGCATAGCATTGGTGTGTGTGAATGTGTATGAGTTAGTTTTCTGTTTTTTCAGTGTTGGCATCACTGGAGTGAATGTGTGTGAAGGGTGAATGTGGGCAGGTAAAATGTAAAGCGCCTTTGAGTGGTCGGAAGAGCTAGAAAGGCGCTATACAAGTACAGGTCCATTTACCATTTAACGCTTGTATGAAACATCTGCGTTACATGTTATTATAGATGTGGTGTATGAATGAAGACAAAGAGAAAGTCAGCCAGGGCTTCCAAAATTGTTAAGCGGCCACCGCCTTGTTTGTGTGTAACTGACACCTGTTTGTAGGTATATGCTAATCAGCTGTGTGATCCTCCGCTGAAGACTGGTCTGTCCACCTGCCGCCCCCCGCCTATTTTCCTGCTGGTTGCCCCGATTGGAGCGGCCACCAACTTGACTTCCCTCCAATCCGGAAGCTGCCCAGCAAGACCCGCTCCCCCTTCAAATAGGCCTGGCAGCGCCCCTGCTCCTCAGGGCAGCTTTTCTCATCCTGTGACATACTTGCTCCGTTGCCACTTGTGTGATAGGAAATAATTGTGTTATAAGTGGAATATGTTTGTGTTAGCATTGCTGCTAACTAAGTAGATTGATGTAGTGGAGTTGTTTGTGTCCAATTCCCCTCAGGAACCCTGGCCCAGGATTTACTTTTGTACTGATTCTGTTTGCACACCTGTATTTCCTCTATGTTATTTCAGCTAGGTTTTAGGGGTCTGTGCCCTTTGTTTTTGTATGTTTCAAGAAGGGTTTTTGTTTCATGTGTTTTGTTTAGTAGTCAATAATCTCTTTTAGAGATCTCCCTTTGTTATCTGGTTTTTCAATTTGTTTAGCGCAGCCACCCCCACTTGCCCATTTCTGTTGGATTATTTATTTTGTTAAACCTCTCTGTGTTAATAAATAACGTTATACTACGAAAACCAACTTGGTTTTATGTTGCTTCGCCTTTCCCCTTCGAGGCCGGGTCGTAACCAAAAATCCAAAATCATTTTACTACACATAATCCCCCTTCTCCCACAGTGAAAGAACAACACTTAGAACCAAAGACCAGTCTGTAATCATTTGTGACGAGCTTCACCACTCTGTACCTTTGAATGCTACTGTATGTGGCGACTAATGAGCCGGTTACTTGGTGTATAGCTTTCGATCTTATAGTTGCTATACCTCAATGTTCTGTGTGTACAAGGCCAACAGCGCCTTTACAGCTGAGAAGAGCGCTCTGTTTTCAGCTTCAAGTGCTACGTAGTTTAGGCTAAGTGAGATCTACCACACGCAAGGCACAGAGGACACATCCGCGCTAAATGCAACATACTGAATTACTAGGAGGTTTCTGGGGAAGAGCAAACATCAAGTCGAGACAACATTGAGCTGTTTCATGATTTTAGTTGATTGTTCTTTCACTGTGAGATGGGTTAGGGTGTGATAAAGAATAAGGGTTTAAAAGTTCGAATTCTTGATCGGATATTTCATGTCTGTTTCCGACCTCCGCCTTCGTTGTTGTGAACTTACGTAGCACTCTTCACTTGTTAATGTTGTAGTATATACAAGACGTTCTAATTTACCTTCAAAGAGTTTTTAGCTATACAATTATATCCAACAGAAATGGACAAATTTTGCGGTGACTGGCGCATACAAAAATGAAGCAACAAGACTATATACCTCACTAACCGCAAGAACCCTCTAAACCCCTTAGCCGACTACATTACAATAAACACCTGAAAAGATAAACCCTCATCTATCAGAACTTAATTTCTACACACGCATAGACAAGAGCAGCGCATTGGGACACAAAACATTAGTGTAAACTAACAATATCTACGTCATCAAGGTCTCCGCTCATTCATTCCCCAACTCACTACGAGCTATAATCCTGTCTACTCTCAGCGGGCAATCCACTCCATCACATCATAATCAATCTATCTAAGTTAGCAGCGATGCTTAACGACTTAGCATATTCTCCACTTAAACACAATTTTCTTCACCACAAGTGGCAACGAGGCAAAGTGCCCCTTATCTCCATCATGGACATGTACGCACATGGCATGTCCTTTCTCTCTTCTGTAGGGGCGATTCCGACATAGCGAGGCCATAGTTTTGCTTGCGCCCGAAGGAGGCATGGTCCTTTAAGACAGGCAGCATATATATACCGGATCTCGAGACAGCTTGTTAACACATTGTGGGTTACACGCTACCAAGATCGGAAAACACAGGCTAGTGCAATATATAGATTAGCGGGGCTGGCAGTGGACGAAAGAGAACCGCGGCGACAACAAAGACGAGGCGCGCGCGACAACAACACAACGTCGCTTGTATTTTTAATTCACACCCAGATGGATGTTTATCATTAAATATTAGGTGCGTTCAGTTTGAACTTATACCAAACAAATAGACAGAACAGGCCGTGTTTTTCGCTCGTGAACAATTTTGTAACAACCCCACATGATAGAAGATTCGTTTTCTCGCTCCTTGTCACAATTCAGCCCTGTTTGACCACACTCTAAGATATATATTCAACTATTAAATGGTAACGCAGATGTTTCAATAAAGGTAAATGGTAAATGGACCTGTACTTGTATAGGGCTTCTAGTCTTCCGACCAACTGCAAACACATATACATATTACGTGCGCACATTCCTTTGACCCACCATTCATGCCAGTGAATTGGCAACACTGAAAAACAGAAACTAACTCATACACATTCACGACACACCAATGCTATGCATCGGGAGGCTAATTTGGGGTTCAGTAATCTTGCTCAAGATTATTTTCGACCACGTGGCAAAGGAGCAGCAGGACGCGGGGAGAGGTCACAGCGTATTATACACAGCTCTTCTGCTGAATTTTTTGAGAGAGCGCGAGAGACACGCCATCGTCGCTCCTGGTCACACTTCTCCTCTCCAGGCCGCGCTACCGCCAACATAGACAAGGAGACAAGACACACTCATGACTATACAAGGTTGCCACGAGCGACAAGAACACTCACCTCCTACGACATAAGGCACTGGTAAGGCTTGCGAGCGACTGTGTGGCTCAGCAGGCAGAGGCGTGGATATGCCTGCTTTTACCCACCTATAGGATACACGAGATGAGTTGTCATCTTTGTTCTGAGACATCTCCCGTGCTCCTACTCTCGACCGACCAGTCATACAGCTTGCTAGTCGGGCATATTCCTCTGGTGGATACCAAGCATCTTAACAAGCTGAGGGCGAGTCTCGACTATCTGACACATATGTACTACACCCCCACAGACAATCATCTACACACATACACTACTACCGACTTACACACACTCTACGACACACGTGCGCGCTGCAGCCTTTTCTCCTTCCAGCTGACATACTGTCCTCTCTCTCAACGTGTGACGTGAGCAATGCTAAGCGCTGGTTTGTCTGGTCGGTAAGTCAACTGCCTATATGATTAAATTAGTGGCACGTATATTCATAAGCAATCGTGTTCCATATATACATTCAATTGCGAACTAACCACCGTGTTCGGCCGATTTAAAAGGTATTCTCTCGGACAGTCACTATTCTCTTACCGAAACACTGCGCATAACATAATATATCTCATTATGGATGGCTGATCGCTTCCGTGGTGGTGTTTTTATTAAATAACAGAATGCACATCTACGCCACTCCCATTTAATGAGCTAAAGACCCTATAATTGCTGTCTAGAGGACGCGAGATATTTTCCTCAATCCCTAATTGTGTGTGTCCTTGCATTTCTCTTATGTTTCCCTCTGTCAGACTAATGTAATACCGTATCAATGTATGATTGTTGTTTCTTGCAATAGGGTTTTTTTTTTATTTTTAAGAAAGGCCCGTTCAACCGAATCATAGTGACAATTTGCCACCGTTTTAGAGTTGGTAAATTGGTCCAGGGATATTTGTGGTTTGTTTGAGAATTTGGGTGTAAGAACAAGAACCATCTTTTTTTGATTTGAGGGTCTGCGCGGTGAATATCGAAAGAGATCCAACTATTGTTGCTCTCTGATGTGATATTTCGTGTTTAATTAGCGAGTGAAACAGAGCGCCTAAAAGCTCTGTTTGTGCTGTAATTCCCCTGAGATTAATTACCTTTTTTTATTTAATTTATTTTTTTTTTCCCATTCATAGTTAATTCTTTGAAACATAATAATACAACAATTAATCTCCTCGCGTGCTATATAAGCCTACAGCACAGGTATTAAAGCACTAGCAACCACTCTGTTACTTAATGAGAGGAGGCGTGGAAGTTATACCGTACAACGCTCTCTATAAGATATTATATCTCGAGCATATATAAATTGTTAATATGTTCCGATACAAAGAGCGCACCAATCAATACTCCGATGCGGTGCCTTCAGCAGAATTTTTATCTAAAGGCAAGATTTTTTTTTTTTTTTTTTTTGCCTTTCAGTTTTAATTAACCTTTTGTTTTTTTTTTTTTTTTTCAACGGCAGACCACAAAGCTCCAGTGGTCAAATCCCTTTCACCCTAGCCTTTTTTTTTTTTTTGGAGGAAAAGTTGAAGATTAGAAAATTGTTTTTTTTTTTTAACTTCCCCTTGTTCCAAACCTTTTTACCACAAACAGAATTTTCCCAAAAAACGCCGAAACAATGCCCTCCCTCCTTTTCATGGTTAAACAGACTGGCAATCCGCTTTTTTTTTTTTTTTCCAAAAAAAGCACTTTTTCACAAAAGCCATCCTTCACAAATATTTCACAAAACCTTTGCTTTGCACAAGTTTGGGAGCTTTGGAAACCCAATGCAAAGGTTTTTAAACTTTTGTCCTAAACCATTGGGAAAAAGCAAATTTTTTGGATAATGTTATTAACAAAAATCCCACCCAAAACTTTTTTTTGGTTTAAGCGAACCCCAAAGATGAAAGAAAATTTGTGGGAATTACAAAAGAGGCCGAAATGAGTTTTTTTTTTTTTTTTTCCCCCTTTTTCTTTTGTTTTAAGGGGTTAGCTCAGATCAAGCCCTTTGATATAGGGTGATGGAATCTTTTGGGAAACCCATCCTGAGGGAAAGTTTTTTTTTTTTTGGGCAAAAAGAAGCCCACTGCTCCTTTTCGCCATCAAAAAAAAGGAGGAAAAGACCCCTTTGGGGTAGAACCCAGAACTCCCCAATGGAGGGAATTACAATTTATCTTTTTTTAATCTTGGCAATGGAAAATGCCCCTTCGGGAAAATTTTCCAAGAAGGGAACTGGAAAAAACCGTTGGCTTGGGGGAGAGGGGAATGTCTTTGGCCAATTACCCTTTTTTTTTAAACCTTAAGCTTTTTTGCATGTTTTTTTTTACCGCGAAAAGCCAACCCACCGGAAGCCGGAAGAAAATTGGATTTTTTTTTTTTTGGATTGGAAAAATTTAATTAAAGAAAAATAGTTTTTTTTTTTTTAAAATTCCCTTTGAAAATTCAAGGGCAAAAAAAATGGCAACCAAAGTGTTTTTAACCCCAACCCCTGAAGGGTTTTTTTTTTTGTAAAAATTGGACATTTTTTTTTTCCTAATTTGTGTTTTTTGTGGTATTAATGTTTTTGTTTTTTTTTTTTTTTTAATCTCCTTTCTTTTTTGTGCCAATGTTGTTTTTTGTGGGGGAATATTTTTCTCTTTTTTTCTCTCTTTTCTTGCTTTGTGCTTTTAATTTTGCCGTGGTTGGGGAGTTTTTTTTTTGAACCTTAATTTGCAAAGGTTTTGCCCCTTTTTTTTTCCAGGGAAGGGCACGATTGGTTTTTACCAAGTTCCCCTCCAAAGCCCTTTCGGGTTTTTAAAAGGCTTTTGGGGGCTTTTTTTCCCCCCAGCTTTTTTTTCCCTGGAGGAATTCTCAATCTTTCCCAATCCCAGCCCCAAGAACTGCCAAAAAAGCCCCAAAAAATGTTTTTTTTCTTGTGGTAAATAGAAAAAAACCGTAAACGTAATAGATTTTCTTTGCTTTAGCTGAAAATTTTTAAACAAGCCCCAAGGTTTTTTTTTTCCCGGTC
>NW_023339696.1:1063488-1063801 GCF_004916995.1 Morone saxatilis
TGGAGGAGGCTCATTGTTAATGACCCTGCCTGTCCCTGTACCTAATCCAAACGCTCCAAGCTTGTAGAATATGAATCACATAGGCGCCAGAGAATGTGGTGGGCTGCCAGTCTATAATAAATGAAAAAGGGTACTTGTGGGTAAATATGCTAATCTGTAAGTGAAGTATTGAATCAGTACTGTAGAAATACCAGTAAATTATTATTAAGTCAAATTATTATTACAATTCACAAATTCATCCGCTCTGTGTGCCCTGAAGAAAAATTTTGTACACAGCCCTGATTCTGTGAATGGGAAACAAACAAAGTGGATC
>NW_023339696.1:1063850-1064261 GCF_004916995.1 Morone saxatilis
AGCTTACTTTCTAGTTTGCCAAAACCTGCTGCTGTTGCGTTTATATTCTTCCTTATCAATCACTGGAACCAGAAAATCTAGATTTACGAGGTGACAATAGACTATTGTATTCTATTATGGTTCATTGGTCTGCACATAAATACAAAGAAGAACTTCTACATGTTTGTCCTCATAGCACCCAGCAGGGTCTGCATATGCTGTTTAAGCCTCCTGTCCCTGTATGTACTCAATGAGGTGTGATAATTTGCAACGTGTAATTCATGAATGGATTTTTGGAGGTAACAGCTTTGGGAGTCTGAGCAGGTTTTCTGAATCTGACATGGGATACCTGAAGTCCATTGTCCTTGACCTGAAAGACACAGACCCTCTCTCTCCGCTCCTCTCTTTTCTCCCTCCCTCTCTGTTTTTCTG
>NW_023339696.1:1064397-1064539 GCF_004916995.1 Morone saxatilis
GGTTGCAACGGTATGAGATTTTCATGGTACGATACCCATCTCCGAAAATGTTCAATGTAACAGTTAGTATTATCATAAGTTACAATGACCCTTTAAGGAATTAAACAAAATATTCTCCAATTCGATATTATATCGGGCGGCA
>NW_023339696.1:1064583-1066602 GCF_004916995.1 Morone saxatilis
AGATAAGCAAATGTACATGGTATGTTAATCGTCAGTTTTCATATCATGCTGCAACCCTAGTTTGTGGCAAGTGCTGACTCCTTGTGACTTGTGAAGGAAGGTGATTTGTAGTCCCATTGAGTTTGCGGTGCCAGGGTGGTGTTTGTATCCCTCTAGCACAGGGCCCTCATCCTGTTGATTACTGTCACCGGCTACACAGATTTTTGATTAAAAGTTCTTTAATGAGATTATTTCTGTAAAAAATAGGCTAGGCTAAATATAAAGGCCTTCTTAAAAATGGGACTGGTGCTGCTGTGAAACATTAAAAGTAAGCAGGAGGCCACTGTGGGAAACACAGGTAAAATCATGTGAAAAATAACAGGTTGTTGCTCCTTTTCCTGGTGTTCGTATAAATTCCCATTCCCTCTGCCCATATTTTACAGCAACGCCTTAAAATACATATTTTAGAAAAAAAAAAAGCCGTTTTAAACTTTATTTTTATCATAATTTGCACAAAACCTGATATGTCCAAATGCAATTTAGCTGTTTAGTACCAAAACATGGTTGGAAGTCTTTAATTATGAAAGTATAGACAACAGCTTGAGAATGACTTGAATGAAATAATAAGGAATAGAATAGAAGTGAAGGCTGACCCAGACGTCCTGACAGACTGATGACCTCTAGAGTGACAGAGCTAGAATTTTTGGTCTCTCATGTGAGTATGAAAATATGAATAAAATACACCACAACATGGCCTACTTTCTCTCTTCTTCCTCTGTGCCATAAAATGATGGATATAGGGCACGGCACTGTTTCATGTGTGAGATTCTTTTGATACACTCACACAGCACACAGGAACATGGACAACACCATCCTAACCAGGTCTCAGTTCTTATCACTTGTCACTTAAATTTGCCAGATTCTTCCCGTGCAGTGCTCTCACTCAGCTGCATGTATGAAGATGGAAAAGCTTAGCTCTGTCTTTCCCGAGTTAACCTGGTAGGATATTTCTACTGCAGTGAGAACAGCAGTGCCTCTAGACTGAAAACTCATCTTTGAACTGTTCACTGACTGAGATTTCACATTGTCTGTTCATTCCCAATGACTACACACGAAAGGCCTACAATATTCCAATATTAATCCAATTAAAAACATTAAAACATTCAAGCCCTGCGGTCGTGGTCAGTAAAGGATTGGGCAAATGCCAGAAGGTATTCTGACTATGGGCAGCTTGAGCAGTCCATTAAACGAAAACAAGATCAAGAATACCTTCAAGTCATTTGGGCTTTGCCCAGCAGCATGTAAACAGTAGATCATATCATATTGTACCTTCAGTGGATCTTATTTTATCCTTTTTTAAACTTGGTTATTCTACTTGTTCTTTGCTCTTCACAATCTCACCAGATAAGATCACCAGCTAAATGTTTAAAAATCCAAATGAAAAATTTAACATGCAAAGCTGCAGTGAATAAAAATCCATCACAAAGATTATCTTCAAAGTCTGATACTGCTGGCCAAGAAACAAAGAGGAATGAGACAAGAACTAGAAAAATGTGGAGTGTTTCTTAAGGACAATTCCAGGATGTTTCAAGTGACTGTAGGCCAGTGGAACTAGTTATTGTGAAGCATTCCCACACTTTCCCATGGAAAGAAAGTAGCATCATCCAGAATAACCATCAAACTGTATGTTGTGTTGCTGTGGTGTCTCCAGTGTTTGAGGCCATTCACAGTTTATTCATCTTTGTGCACAGTGTATCCTGAAACTTTACTGGTTTTAGGGACTGTGAACAGTCCAAGATGGCTGCTCCATGCGGCAACTAAGAAAAAATTGAAAGCTGTAGTTATATACTGTTTATTAGCACTTCTGTCTTCTGTATCTCATTAAGTTGGTACACGCAGTACTGTCCAACTTAAGTCTGTTTGTATGAGCAATATACAGCATAATGTGTTGTTATCAACAGGTATTGCAAAAAATGACTAGAGCTTGGTTTTCTGACTCTTTTTTACTGGAATACGATCAGCTTAGGTGTGATGTCATTT
>NW_023339696.1:1066702-1067444 GCF_004916995.1 Morone saxatilis
ACTCGTGCTGCAGCGTTTTGAATTAAATTGGAGCGTTTTAATGGACTTATTAGGGCAACCTGATAACAAAGAGTTGCAGTAATCCAGCCTTGAACGATACGATACTATATTACAGTACAGTACAAGTTACAATGATACAAAATGATTAAATTGTAATTTACAATTCAGATATGTAGTTCCCTTAATGCTACTTTGTTGCTGATACCTCCCACTGGTGTAACAAAAGGGACTAAAGATCACCTGACCTTTCTTTGGACCTCTTGACAGGAACCTGATGCCAGGGGACCAGATCTTGGAGGCGTGAACGGGGACTGTCTCAGTAGAGGTCACAAGTGAAAGGTAGTCCAGTAAAGTCTTACTGCTCTTTTTATTGTTGTAACCACAATTGTCTGAGGTGATGGCGTAGCAATAATGTAAATGTGTTTTTGTCCCTCTGTTTGTTTTACAGAGCTGTGGACGTCTTGAGAGCAGCCTCAGCAACCAATCACATGCGCCTTCTCATAGCCAGAGATGAAGAAGCAAAGTAAGCAAAATGTCAATGTATATATTCATACAGTGGCACACTGCTTCACACGGTGCTTGTCAAGGGATCCATAATTAGGGCCAGAGCAGTGACTGTTGCAAGGACCCTACTGAAACTGCTGGGATTATTATTTCTCACAATGAATCGCACGTTTGGCAGCCGGAACATGTCCAATTGGCCATTTGGTATTTAGTGGTAATTTTTGGCGATTTTCACACA
>NW_023339696.1:1067469-1071158 GCF_004916995.1 Morone saxatilis
AGGATTTTAAAATTTCTATTCTAAATTTAACAGGAGCCAATGCAGAGAAGCTAAACAGGAGAGATGTGATCTCTTTTCCTAGTTCCTGTCAGTACTGTGCTTGGCAGCGTTTTGAATTTAATTGGAGCAGTTTTAATGGACTTATTAGGGCAACCTGATAACAAATTAGTGCGAGTAATCCAGCCCTTGACGATACGGATATCTATATTCTATCAGTACCAAGTTACAATGATACAAAATGATTAATTGTAATTTACAATTCAGATATGTTAGTTCCCTTAATGCTACTTTGTTGCTGATACCTCCCACTGGTGTAACAAAAGGGACTAAAGATCACCTGACCTTTCTTTGGACCTCTTGACAGGAACCTGATGCCAGGGGACCAGATCTTGGAGGCGTGAACGGGGACTGTCTCAGTAGAGGTCACAAGTGAAAGGTAGTCCAGTAAAGTAGCTTACTGGCTCGTTTTGTATTGTTGTAGCCACAAATTGTCTGAGTGATGGCAGTAGCAATAATGTAAATGTGTTTTGTCGGTCCCTCTGTTTGTTTGTACAGATGTTCGTGACGTTTTGAAGAGCATGCTCAGTGTCAACCAGATCTACTATGTCTTTTCTTCTGAGAGATATTGAATGATTGAATAGTTAGCTATATATTCATGTATATATTTACGTAGTGGGCACCATCTGCTTTCATCAGCGGTGCTTGTCAATGGTAGGTTCCATTTTATATTAGGGCCATGAAGCAGTTGACTGTTATATAGGACCCTATTGTAATTGCTGGTCTGGGATTATTATTTCTCACAACTGATCGCGTATGTGCACCGGAACATTGCTCAATTTGGCCATTTTGGTATTTTAGTGGTAATTTCTTGGCCGATTTTCACACATACTTTACAAGTCCTGCGTTAGAAATTGATGCATTGTTGGGTTAGCTTAAATATCTGGTCAGTGCATTCTAAAGACCATCATGATGAGTAGTTATCAAAATATTGAGTTTTTGTTGAAAGGCTTGTCGAATTTTGATGTACCAACATGCAACAGGACATTGTTGTACTTTGTCCAATTGGCACCAAAATGCATATTTCTGAGAGTCCGTCCCTAAACACATCTACATGCAAATATTCAGTCATAGTCATAGTGCCAACTACTGGCAACGGGAAATCACATGTTTTATACTTTCATATACATTCAGGTTGACCAGATTCAGCTGGTCAGTAGACTTAGTCAGTAAGACGTTGAAGATAATATGAATAATGATAATGATAATGAATAATGAATCTTGTGAGTTTTGTGGAACCCTGGTGCCATGGCAACACAGCAACAGTATATTAGGGTTAACAGTTTATAAAATCTTGGGGCGCTAAACATGCTCGAAAATCTATGAAATGTGACAAAAAAAAATTCATATCGGTCTTGTGCGTGTGTGTGGCAAAATGGCCTGATAGCACCCCCAACAAGATTCCAATAAAACAGCACAATGCCTGTTTCACTGACGTATGAAAATTGGTAGGCACATATTTCATGTCAATGTTCAAAAAACCCTCTTTGACCTATACCCAAACCCACCAGGAAGTCCATTTTGAATTTAATGTGCCATTTTGGCACCGCTTTTGCATTTCCAGGCATATTTTTGATCTATCAGATCAACATTGTAAAATTATATATATGACAGAAACTAAGGAAACTCATAATAATAGGAAACATGGTTTAATTGAAAATATGCATAAAACAGGTGGATGGAAACACACTTATTAACTATTCGCCAGCAGTATTGTTACAAATTGCCTCTTTTTCGTCTTGTTTCTACCTCTCTTTCTGACATCAGAGAAAATAACACATCAGGTTCAGTAAACTGTCCAATGAATGAGTTAACTGTAATTCAATATTACTTTGTGTTTACTCGTCTTGGTGTATTTGTAACAATGAAACAGAGCAGAACTAAAAGACATGTTGGATTATGGAGCCTTTTGCTGACCTGCTAGCACACCAGCTATAATGCATAGAGTTTTGTGATAATTTATATATGATTAACATAACCAGTAAATAACAAGGCAAATGTATCAGCGCGTACTGACATTGCAACACTGGCATTACTGATGGCAGAGGCTGGTATTAGTGTTCGACCAGCTTTCTAATCCTACTGTGACCAGTTTGGGTGAAAACAAGGTCAGTGCCAGCTGTTAGCATCTTCCCCTCAGATCCACTTCAGACCACATCATCCTCAACTGTAAACTGAGGTAGTTTTGCATATTTAAACGAACAAGATTGTTGCACACATACGTGTCGGCTCTGATATTTCCTTAAAAAAGTGGTACTTTCTGCCTGCAAGTGTAATCCTCACTCACTCTGACTCTGACACAGGCAGGATTTACACCTCGGCTGTTAGAGAGGATATGTGTCAGAAATTAGAAGTTAATAGTGGTAATATCTCTGTGACACAGAGTAGCAGTGGATTTATTGGGCAGATCCTAATATGAATATGTACAAGTGCATGAAAGTGAGGCTGTGAAGTAACAGCTTCAGATTTAAAAAGGTTAAAACATGACTATTGTCTGTAGCGTAGTTTGGAGGTGTTTATTACTCTAATGATTGACTCACATGAATCCACCGCATTGCTCTGCGTGCAGAGGAATGAGGCAGCTTAACCTAGGGCAGTCCTCCTGATGAGATGAGCCTTTTGTGTGTTAATCTGAGTTCTGTGCTTTAACTACCCTGCAGCCCAGAGTGGGTGGGGGGGGTCAAAACTAGCTTAGCACTACCGACATGCTTACCAGCTGTGAGAGCCTTGGAAAATATTATATAAATGTTATAAATCAAATCATGTTACTCTTATCATAACCTCAATAAAGCCTACTGATTAAGAATTATTCATTGTACATATAACATTATTGTTGTTGTTAATAATAGTCAAAAGTCAGTGTAATATTTGAGCTTCACTGTGCAGAATGACGTATGTGGAGAGTTTGACACTAGAATGTTATGGAACGCGGATTGGACCATTATGTGTAGTTCGACGTCTGTATTAATATATCAGAATTGTTAATTTTAAGATGACAGAAAAACCCTTTTAACATCTACATTTTAAACATCTTCTGGTGTTCAAAATTTAACCCAGGCACGGAATGGAATCTGTAACGTGTTTTTTGGGTGACTTTATAAAAGATACTGCTGACATACTGGAAGTCAACAGAGCAGACACATGCTGGGAGACAGAAACAGAAAGAGGAGGGGTGGGGCAAGCTGGTGTGTATGCAGTAAGAGAGGTTGTGTGTAAGGCAAGCACATTCAAGTAGTTTGTGATCAATCATTTCAGTTGAATTTTATTTGTGCAAAAAGCTCTGTCCATTCTGTTATTCATTGTTTTATTGTCTTATAAGGTTGTAGAAAACAATTTAGATATACTCTCTTTATGCAACCTTTTTAAAAACAAAAAACAAAAATTGATTAACTAGTCATAAAATAAAAAAAATAAAAAATGTTATGAAGTTTTGAGGTAAAGCTTATCAGTCTGTAATTTCTTTAAAAAGAGAAGTTGCTGTCAATTATAGTTGAAAGAAAGAAGATCAGAACCGGCCAAGAGAATTGTAATTGGTACATCTCTACATCGTAGGCATACAGTCAGGTCCATAAATATTGGGACATCGACACAATTCTAATCTTTTTGGCTCTATACACCACCACAATGGATTT
>NW_023339696.1:1071258-1073100 GCF_004916995.1 Morone saxatilis
ATAGCGCTGGGAGAGCGTCTGTCAGCGTCGAGTAGGTCTTTTCACCATCATCCGTGGAGATTCTTAGCTGTGCTGGGTAGATGCATTTGGCCCTGATGTTTTTCTGCTTTAACTGTTTGATTGTATCACGCACCTGGGCTCTCTTTTTTTGCAGCTCCGGTGAGTAATCATGGTCGAAGAATATCGGCTCTGTTTTGTACAGGATCTGTCTTTGGCTCCAGGCTTGTCTTAGGATAGCGTCCTTCACAGAGTAATCCAGAAACTTGACAATCAGTGATCTCGGGGCGGCAGTGGGGCTCTTTGGCTTGGTTGTTAGGGATCGGTGGGCTCTCTCAATTTGTATATTCACATCAGGCATTGGCTGAAGGACTAATTGAATTAGCTCCTTCACAAAAGTCTTCGCATCCTTGTTTAATAGAGCGGAAATTCGCAGAGCTCCTTGCCCCTAGTAGGCGATCAATAGGCTCTCCCAATTTCTGTCTCTCTTTGCTTCTGTAATAGAAACCATGAACGCTTTGGATGTTGTTGCTTTGATTGGTGATAGAATACTCGCTGCCTCTAGCATTCTCATACAGTCTTGCCCCTCTGCTAGGATTTACAATCTCGCTGGAGCGCTAGTCTCTTGTTTTTTATTTCGGAAGGAAATTCCCGGGGTCTAGAGTTCTGGGATGAAATAGGCAATTATGGTGGCCCGCCCTCCATCGAGCCACCCGTATTTGGCTGGCATGTCCCAGAGAGCTCACGAGGGGGGCAGCGCCGAGAGTGTGCCTGCATATTTCATCTAGGATTTTCACAGCAACGTGAAAATAACTGCTGCGTGACTGGCTTCCTCTCATGCAGATTTCTCTGTAGAATCTGCGGTTCATCAGTGTAATAACATTGATCCCGACCCATTGAAACAGCGGTATCGTCAGCATGGGTTTTCTACATAGATCGTGAACTGTACATTGTGTAAACTGTTTGTCCGGTCCGCCTAATCCGTGTATCTTTACGGTTAACCGGAGCATGGCTTTGATAATAGATTTATTGGGTTTCTATGTTACAACTTCACCCTAGTTCAGTGTAACATACTCATGCTTTCTGATCAACCACACCGAAACACTGTCCAGCGGTCTCAGCGAGTGGTCCATGGTACCATGTGACATGATAAGTATATCAGCTCCCACCAGGGCGCGGCCGTTCTCCTGCATGAAGAGTTAATGATTGAGTTTCTGTGGAGCATGGAGGGCCCACCTCGCTGCTGCGCGAGCCTGTCCACACTCTGCCTAAGAACGGCAGTTGAAGTCCTCCACCTAATATATAGAATAAGTCGCCCTCTCCTGCTTCTTGTCCCTGCTACGATCAAAGAGTGCTCATCCATCTTAAAGAATTTGGACACGTCCTCGTCTCGGGGGCAGTACGTATCGGACTCTTTCTAAACAATTCGTCAGTGTAATTATAGACCCAATCAGGAAACCTCTATTACTATTCACATATCTACCCCTCACTTATAATCTATCCAATTCTGTTTTTTCAATGGCATAAACAAACACTGATTTAGCTCGGTTAGCCACAGATCTTCCACGCAACTCTCTTTTCTCCATCGGCGTTTATATGAAGAGGAACATATAGAAATCGATCCACCCATCGTGCCTCTCCTCAAATTTAACGTGCATCTCTTTTCTGTCCAGCCTCTATGTCGCATTGCTTCATAGAACAGTGTCAAGTTTTTTAAGTTGTTGCAGGATTTTTTTTCTCTAATTGGACTATCTATCATAAGCCTTCTCTGAGATTCATACCTGATACAGTTTAAACTATCCCATGAATTTCAGTAATTCTGTGTAATTTCCATCTCTCTCTGCA
>NW_023339696.1:1073125-1078697 GCF_004916995.1 Morone saxatilis
TCTCTGTGCAGCAGGTAGCGTATTGCCCTCTGGTGTCGCATCCCGGTATCCTCTGAAGCGCTAATACGTCTTTCTGCCTCCGTAGTTCTTTTTTCAAGTTTAGTCATTTCTCCTTTGAGTTCTTGCATGGAGGATTCAAGTTTTGTCAGCGACTGCCTGGTCTGCTTGTGTCCGTCTCGATTTTTTCTTCCCTTAACTTCTCCAAGTTCCAATATTTTAGACTCGTGGTTGGCTAGGGGCTATTCACTTGCTGCGCCACTCGGAGTCTGCCTTAAAGTTAGCTGCCTCAAATTTTCGTTTTTGTCATTCGTGTGTTCCTGTTTTGAGCCTTTGCCTCTCACAGAACTTGCCATGTCGAGTTTGTATAAATTTGCCGAGTTTTAAGTAGTTTTGTTAGGAAATTAACAGTTAACCGACGGAGCTCTGTTTTAAGCTACTGTCTCCAACATGGCGTCACCGGAAGTCCGAACAGTCCTTTTTTAAAGCCAATGTGACCGCTTATCATAATCTGTTTAGAAATGCCACATTCAAATCATTATCCACAGGGGATATCACATTGTTGGGTTGTAGATGATATTCTAAGATGAATCTGATACAGTTTTTTAGTCAGTATATATTGTTTTCCCATGAAACTGTGTTGTTAAGATTATTCATTTTGTTGAACTCGTACCAAAGCTTTTCAGATTGTTAAATATAGTATCAGGTCAACAGTAGTCATAAAAGCAGTTAACAAGAGGTTTCCATTTCTCATGAAGCAACAGGACGTGATTCCTAACTGTTACATAATATATGTTGTATTTGATTTAATCATAAAATATCTGGTTCCTCTGGCTCCTCCTAGTGCTCCTAATGGTATTTGCAAGAATCCACCGGGCCCAAATTAAAAACACCTAATCATGTCTGAATTTTGCTATGTCTATATTATACCTATGCCAGTCTCATTTAGGTTTAAACACCTGTAAATAGTCTGATGGTTGGCCATTTAGCTTATATAGCTTATTCTAATCAATTATTTAACTTTTCATTTGGTCCAGTAAACCCAAATGACTGTCATTCTGTCAATCAGTAAAACAGATTCTACTGGTAACTATAATCAAGATTAGTTCTTCCATCTTGTCCATGACCACTTTTTTCAAAATGTTTCTCTTTTGGTTTCTTTGAATAGGAAAGAATTTGCTGAGTTGCTAGAGAAGTATGGGTCTAATGGCAGCACAGGATCAACACGCAACTCTCCTATCCAGCAAGGTAGGCAAATCCCTGCGTTGTCCAGATATATTACGTTTTTTCCACAAGCAGTCATTGTATTTTAATGTTATAGATCTCCTGCTTATTTGAATTTCTTTGTTTCAAAACATAAAATGCCTCAGCATATTGCATCATGTATGTATACAGTTCTATGTAAAACAAACCCCAAGAGTCTATATTTGACAGAGCGATAAGCCTTAAGGGTAGCTGGAGCAAGTCTGCCTTTAAAAATGGGTTATGACAAGTGCACTTGTCCATTACACAATTTTCAACATCTGTTTCAGTCGGTAAGGAGGCAGCCAGCTGGTACAGATTTGTTAAAACACAGCTTCAGCATGTGTGCAGTCTTGTGTGTTCTGTGCTCAATGATGACATGGTAAGACAATTTACTATAGGGGCAGTTATGCTTAAAAAAACAATTTACATGACGTGTTGATCACCAGAAATCAAAGGTTTATAGTTGGGGAGACCAACATGGTGGCAAGCAAGTAGGACGCGTTAAGCCCAAATTTTGTATTTAACTATATATAATGTTGTAAAGTTTGGATTATTATTTAAGATTTTACCTTTAAAGACCTGAACACAAGCTATGTTTACAGAGCCTTCACTCTCTGATAAATGGCTTAATTTTGTCAAAGTTGCATTAGAACAATGGCCAAGTATCAGGGGAATAAAACACTGAATTGGTCCTTAAAGGAAAAAGGGTTGGGAACCAGTGGTCTAAACAATAATAATGTAATAGCTCACAAAATGTATTTTCAACTAATTTTATCGAAGAATCCATGACATCCTCGTGTACTGCAGAATTTCAGCATGAAAAAGCTCCCCACTGTGAGATTTACCTTAGGAACTAAGGATAGGAAAGAAGCAGATGTTTACCCCAGGCAGTGGATGAAAAATACTGAAAAAAAATGTGTGGTGGATATTCGGGCTGCTCGGCAGTTGTTTTGGTCAGCATATTGGGTATTATTCAGTGCTTAGAGTTGCTCAGGCTTAAGAAATGTTCAACAGGACGATACAGGTTCAGTGGAGAGCCTCAGTGCCACTGGAGCCATCTGTAGCAGCAGCAAATCACTGAAGGTTTCTATTTCACTAAAGACTGAAATTTGTGAAATGTTTATTCCCTGCACTAGTCTTTTTATAGAACACATATTAAGAGACCATTATGCTTGCTTGCTCATCTCATCTCATCTAAATAATTACTTAATCTCTCTCCATTTTAACAATTGTTGATTTTACACTCAGCCAAGCACTGATTAAACGACTGTAACTGTAACTCTATGTAATTTTGTGTTTCTGTTCTTTCTTGCCATTCCAAAAGGAGGCCGCTACCTGGATAGCACATCATCTGGTTCCTCATCTCGCTCCCAGAGTCCTTTGTTGTTGAGCCCAGCAGGCTCTCAGAACATGTACAACAACAGTGGGTCCATGCTGCGCTCCCTCAGGTAGGAATAGTTTTCACAGGATTCACATGAGCCGCAACACTACTCTCCTGTTGTCAAGAGACCGAGTTGGCAAGTTGTGGTCAGCAAATATTGAACACAGTGAATGCGCTGAACCCAGATATACAAACTAACTCTTTTGTAGATTTCAGAGAAAGTTAACAGTGCAGAGTAAATGGTACACACCTGACCCGTGAGCAAGAGTGTGACAAATAATTACAGTTTTTTGGCTGCTTCATTGTTTTTTTTTATAAAGATCCCTACATTTTTTGTTTCAGTAATTGAGCCTTCCTAAGTACCGCCCATTTTTTCTCCGTGCTGCAGTGACAGTTGAGCAAACCTCAGTCAACTCCCTTCTTTCCTGTACTTATGCTATGTGCTAGGCTTGTCTACGTTGAAAAGACAACCACATTTTGAAGATGGTTAAAAGATTAAGTGACATGGTCACATTTTAAGTTAGCTAATGTTAGCAAAATGCTAACTAACTAGCTAGCTCATATATATTAATTGTATGCTAGCTAGTTATCTGGTTAGTTAGCTAGTGTTTTACTCTGAAGCAAAATGTTAGTTAACTAGCTATCTTAAGATTACCTAACCTAACCTTACCTAAGACTAATACCCTACTGTATATGTTGCTTTTATCTTTTAACCATCTTCAAAATTTGGTTGCCTTTTCAACATGGACAAGCCTAGCACACAGCAGTACAGGGGTCAGTTATGACCAAAATATGTGGTTAGTGCTATCTGGTTAAAAAAATTTAGTGTGTCTATGTAATGGAAACTAGGCCTATATCTGTGGACCACAATACATCTGTGATATCGGCTGATATATCATACTGTGCAGAATTATGACGATAATGCTAGAGAGAGATAATGGACGTTAATGTATACCAAAGGTCTGTGGCAGAGACTCCTGGCTCCAGTAGTACCAAAAGTGGGCATGGCACACTTGACTGCACTCTGTGCTTTCACTCGCAAAAATAGAGCCATTTCTTTAATTCAAAGATTGGTGTGATTGTGTTTGTCTTCATGTTCTCAGTCATCCAGGTGAAGGAGTGATTCAGCTCATCTCAGTGGCGCGATCCGGCAGTTTGGGCATCACCATCGGAGGAGGCTCCAATAGGCCCGACGGCCCGGCGGTCTTCATTCAGGAAGTGCTGTCTGGAGGCGACTGTCACCGAGTAAGAAACCAAGGCAGAGTGAAATAAAACCCCAAAGCTGAATATACAGAAAGGGAGGAAAAGACAGGGTGTAGCAAAGCGAGTAATTTCCCCTCTTGTGTAAATCAGAAATAAACACTGGCAAGACAAAAAAAATTCAACAGTGTTTCAACAGATTTTAAAAAATATATATATTTCAGAAATTCCTCTGTGTACCACAAGAGGCACCTAGCGTACCACCAGTGGTATACATATCATAGTTAAAGAACCAGTACCTTACAGAATTGTATGTAGTATGAATAATATTGTCACTTGAGTAACCTGGCACATTCAGAACTGGAAGGATATCTGGAAACATGACTGAGATTGATGTAGTGCAGCAGTGAGGGACTTCTTGTAGGGAAATGAAGTGAACATGATGGAGGAAGGTAGAGGGCTGAAGAGGGGAAGTAAGGAGTGCATGTGCAGACCTCTGCAGCTTTGGCCTCAGATTAGTGTAAAATACTTGCTGAGCTATGCTCAGGTCACAGCCTGCCGGTCCTGTTTTGGTGACTTTCTGTCTAAAACAGACACAGAGTAACAGCCCATCACCTCCAGCCACATAGTGGTCACAGATATGTATAATCATCTATCTCAAACATGGCACAGGCTTTTACATGTACCTTAACATGATTAGGGGAGCAAGACAAAACATTTTTGTCTTAGTTGAGGTCCTGCCTCAACATTTTTACATTTGCATTAGAGACATTCTCCTGACACATCAGGGCTTTAGTATTCAGACAGAAACTCTGGTGATAAAGTGAGAGCTAATGATGCTCTTAGTCTCAGTGTCACAGGGGTCTTTTACTACTGCTGAAATGGTGTTAATTGGGACTTAAGTTGGGTGACTGCTGTAGGTTGCCAATACTCCTTATTGGGGTTAATAATATTAGGTTAAGAAGCACGGATGTAGTAGTGTAGAGCTATTTGAGCTTCTTTCTGCTAGATAAAGACGCACTTAGTAATTAGCTGTCTTTATTGGATCTACAATAAAGACAGCCAGCCAGTTTGACAGTTCAGTCTTCATACTTGACACAGCAGTGGACAAAACAATCCTAGCCTCCTAACTCCAAAGGTCTTAACTCGATTTTGTTTTTTGAGCTGTAAAATAAATTATATGACTGTAATGTTATGAAACACATCAATGCTGGTGTTAATATTAACATTCCAAATCAGAATGTCAAGGGCATGCCCTCTACTGTTTTAAATCACCCAGAACCTTGTAAGGCGAGGCGGTTTAGTAGTAAAGTAGTCCACTTTACATCATGACATTTCTATAGAAGTGTTATCAGAGGAGGGCGGCCCACCTCCCCCAGCTTCTGCTTTGAGTCTGTGTTAATGCTAGTTTTGCTAACACTCTACTTTGTATTTTTCTATTCTGGTGCAGTGGTTCGGACTTGTACTTGTACGCTGTAGAAGCACCAGACTGCAAGACATACACACATACCAGACAGTTAGCATCTCTGAGCCATTAGCTACAGCACAGCTGGTTGCTTAGCGACAACACAGGTAGCACACAGAAACTGTTACAAACTGCCATGAATGTGCTTCTAGTGACTGAAAAATCTCCAGCGGACTCTGTGTTTCCAGCACGGACACAGAGAGTCTGACAGCAGCTGCTCATTAGCTCTGACTACCAGCTCACTGTTCCTGCTACACTGCTGTGGTCAGTCTGTCAATCATTTT
>NW_023339696.1:1078797-1081625 GCF_004916995.1 Morone saxatilis
AAAACAACATACATGACAAGTAGTCAAATTTCTCTCTGTAATCTGTTAGTGTCACCTTTCCCTGAAAGGAAGATTACCTATAAGGTGACAAATAACAACACTGCTCGGTCATTGAAATTGCTTGTTGACGAGTATTTAGGAATTCACAGCTGGAGTTAAGAATTTTTAAACCACCCCTCTGAACGTTTTGTGGTGTTTTGTGTTGTTTTGTGGTGTCAGGGCTCACATGAGAGCAGTCCCAGAGTCCAGAACCAGACAAATACACCGACGTTGAAGGTCAGCCATAAACCTAGGACTCCTGTCTAGGGCCATCACCCCCGGGCCCCTGCTGCTGCTCCCATCTCGCTCGCTCGCTCGGCTCGCGCACGCAACGCACGCACGCACGCACCAGCAAGCACGCACGCACGCACGCACTCACGCACGCACACACACACACACACACACACACACACACACAGTTGCAATGCAGAGGATTTTGTCTTGCATACTGGTAGATATGCATAGTCTATGGGAGCAGCAGCAGTACCTTCAGTCCGTATCTTGTGTGTAGCACTTAGCGTTTCTCAAAAATGTATGTCCTCTATGGCCAACAAATATATACTTTCATTTTAAAAAAAGAGAATTTTCTGGTCACTGTAGTTTTTAATAAATGTTACTCAAACTGGAGGAAGAAATAAAACATCTATTGGGGACTAGTTTCCTTGATGGATTAATCCACATTTAGTATTCAGTATTTAGTATATAGTGTTTCCATTAATAGGATGCTGTATGTGGAATTGAATTTGGCTCATAGTTTTTGGATAACAGGAAATGAATGAACTTGCTCATGCAGCCTGTTCTCACTCCCAAGTAGCAAGGCAGCTTAGTCAGTGGCCCTACGCTTCAAACTAGTCGGGTGACATAGAAAGCCAGAAAGTCTGCATATGGATGGATGGGTCAAACAAACACAGGACTTTCACCCAGGAGACTGCTGTTGGTGTTTGTGTGAAACCAAAAGTCAACGTTGACCGCTTTTCAACTTGTGTTATGCAAGTCATGTTACTTGCATTATGTAAGTTCCGTTACTTACATTACATACATTACATACTTATTTTGACTTATTTGTGCCTAAACCATCAATATGTGTATATATAGGGAAAATACATTTTCCCCAAAGATGGTTTTCGGCATTTTTGGTAGTTCTTATCACACTGATATATTTTCAAGTATTCATTTTTTTAGTAAGAAAACGTGAAGGGGGTTTCATGTCATGATTGACAGCTGAGTCGTACTTGTGATTGAGTAGGCCGGGGGTATGGGCGGGACCTTGATACCGTGATCACTACTACACAGACTGGCTCCGAATGACGTCACCAGCACAAGATGGCAGTGGCGTATGCCCAATATTTTGGAAACTGAAACTGTTTTATTTTGAAGGTCTCAATTGCACAGATTGCCTCCTGTCTAACTAACAATCACAACCATACAATGATCCTATAGGCACGTGCACTGAGACAATCCTACCCACCCCTCCTGTTGGCACTTATCACTGCCTTTTTTTATTTTCTCCAGCTTCCCTGCTTCTCTCTCCCCAATCCCATCCTCCTTGCCTCTCTGTTCGCCCACTCACTGTCAACTGCGGGCAATATGACAAGGAAAGAGAATGAAGGGGAGACACAGAAAATACAGGAATCTGCACTTGTATTTTTGTGCCTGAAGAAAGCTGTTTCTAAACAGATCTTTCTTGTTGCATATGTCCTGCAAGGTTTTACATCATTCAAATTGCCAATGAATCACAGAGAGGGCCTCAGGGCTAAGAGTATATCCAGTGATCCCTGTGGAAAGTTGTTTTGCAACTGATTTGTGCATTTTGGTACACAATACACAGAAGGGGTTTATATGTTTATATTGTCCAATTTTTTCAGCAAGGCATCAGTGAGCTATCGCATTGTGTCTTTGAACAGTTTACACATAGGCTTTAAGCGCCGAGCAAACCCCGATTTTGCATGTGATGCAAGCACCTTTAAACTTTAAACACACTGCATTAATCCAGCATCACTCCTGATAATGTTATTCTCAGGGAGGAGGCTACAGTGCTGCTGGCATTACATTTCTTTTGGCCTATTTTTTAAATTTTTTCTCTGACCTTCAGACTTAAAATCCCTTCAACAGATGGTAAATGGTACAGAGTAGTAAGACTACATGCAACTGTTCCAGACAGGGCACGGTAAAGCAGAGCTGTATGTCCACACTGTCATTAAGGCTCTTTAACTCACTCGACACTGTACACTAATGCCTGGCTCTACTACAACAGCTGCTGACACCGACTCCCTCAGCTTCTTAGTCTTCTGCTTATGGAAGCAGGTTGTCCATTTCCTCCAAATCCCAACTCTTAATCCCCTGTGTCATATAGGAAGCAGGCTAGCATTTGTGTGATTTTCTGTATGGGATGAGTCAGCTGGGGAATTATGCAGCCATGCATTTATCATAAAGAAAGATAGATAGATAGATACTTTATCAAATTAAGCACCATTACCACCATGAAAGTAAAAAAAAAAGCCCTTAAAGCACAGAAAGTAGCACCAACAAAGTCAACTCCTCCTCCAATGACTAAGATGGCCTTTGTAACTAGTTTGTTGAGCTTGTTAGCATTTCTCACTGCCAGCACTCTGCAGTATTAAAGATAACGCTGGCCACCACAGACTGGTAAAACAGCTGCAGCATCCTGCTGATGTTTAAGCCTCTGAGCCTCCACAGAAGTAGAACCAGCTCAGGCCCTTCTTGTAGACGGCCCCTGTGTTCCTTTACCTGTCAGCCATAACATAATACAATAATAATAATAATACATT
>NW_023339696.1:1081725-1087094 GCF_004916995.1 Morone saxatilis
GGCTCTTGTGGTGTGTTCCCGGTCTGCAGAGGTCACTATTTATCAAAAGTGCTCAAGGAAGGAAAAGTGGTTCGACAGGGTCATGGCCGGCCAAAGGCCCACTGATGCACATGGGGAGTGAAGGCTGGCCCGTGGTCCGATCCTAACAGACGAGCTCTGTAGTTCAAACTGCTGAAACAGTTAATGCTGGTTCTTGATAGAAAGGGGTTCAGAACACACAGTGCATGACAGTTTGGTTGGGTATGGCTGTAGAACATTCTGACCACCAGGGAATGTTATGGCTGATCGGTGTATATAAGTGAAAAAAATAATCTTCAGTGGCTACATTTACTAGTAGAGATAATGAAAAATTACAGTATGGGTAACCACCTTTCACATCTTTTTCATTCAATTTTATTTGTATAGCACCAATTCATAACAGAAGTTATCTCAGGACACTTTTCAAATAGAGCAGGTCTAGACCGAACTCCTTATAGCATTTACAGAGACCCAAGAGTTCCCACCATGAGCAAGCACTTGGCGACGGCGGCAAGCAAAAACTTCATATATATATATATATAACATATTCTTAGCTTTACAAAGAAGAAAAACTAATTTTTGTTACCTTAGAATGAGCGTGTTTTATCTACAGATGCTGCGGGTCGCCTTCTGTGGAGTTTGCGATATTGAACCGATATGTCTCTACAGTAGCCCAGAACAGACAAGCCAAACACTGGCTGTAGTTTGGGCCTTTCATGTTTTTTTGCGGCCACCATAGTTATTCCTATACACTTTACAGTACGTTTCAGTAGGTCATCAAATACAGACGCGAGCAATATTCAGTTAGTGGCAGTCTGCAACCAACCTTGTCTCCGTTGTCTTTGGCCTATGCTTCCGAATATTTGTCAATGCTAGCAGCAGAGTTCTAGGAGTGGCAATGTCGGTGGTCAGTCCCCCACTTTTGGTCCAGACGAAAATCTCTCTCACTATTAGACAACTATTAGATTGCCATGAAATGTGGTTTAGAAATCCATGGTCCTCAGAGGATGAATCCTAATGAACTTGGTGATTCCCTGACTTTTTAATAAAAAGCAGCAGAAAACATGAAAGTGTGACAAACTGAATGAGCCATTAAAGGCAAACAGTGTGGTTCTTCAGATTAGCATGACTAAATGTCCTGTTTCCTTGTTGTGCAGGATGGACGTCTGAGGCCTGGAGATCAGCTCATCGCCATTAACAAGGAGTCTTTGATAGGTGTGACCCACGAGGAGGCCAAAAGCATGCTGAACAAAGTCAAATTCAGGTAGGTGGTGCAAGTAGACTTAAAATACCCATTCAGTGAGTCAAATTGAGTTTTTTAATCTGAGACTGTGATGACTGTGGGTGGATTAGCTAGCTATATACACTGCTCCAGTCATCCCTTATTCCTTATTCCTTATTCTTTTTCTTTGTATTCTATATATTGTGTCTTCAGCCAAGACGGTGCAGTGGAGATAGCCTTCATACCAGGGAAAGGACTTTTTCCAAGCAGTACATCTCTGCACAACGGGATCCAGCGAGCCACAGGCAACAACTACAACTCTGGTCGCTTAAAAGTCCACATCAGATCACCTGAGGTCAGCTACGCTTTGTTTCAGGGATCAAACCCATATCACAGTATGTCAAGGTTTTGGAATTCTTTGGACTATTTTATTGCTCTAGCAATGAAAACAAATAAGAAGCCAGAAAAATTGGGTTTATAAAACAGATTGAAGGCTTCTGTATCAGCTGTTTTAGGATGGAGAATAAAAGTTGATGAGAAGATTCTGCAAAGAAGAACTTAAAGTTTAGAGGTCATTACCAGCTAGTAAAAACACAATGAAACACAAAGATATGTTAACATTCATTTAACATGTTAAATATCAGATTTACACTGGATCAACACTTGATCAAAACAACAATTATTGAAATTTGAAGTTGTTCTGAATCCAATGGAACCATAATATAACTCCTTATAATTTTTGAGATACAGCCATGTCTGTACCATACTATATTTAGTTGTTAGTCACTAAGGGTTACTCATTTTATCCTGGATAGGAATAAATTATAAAATGTCTGTAAAATCTGCACAATGGCAATGCTGGACCAATAAAAACACACTTTTTTTTTCTTAATAAATTGATATTGTAACAACTGAAGAAAGGATAAAAGAAAGAAAACGTGTTCTTGTTGCATTGTTCTTATATTGTTCTGCTATTCAGGTTTGTGAAATTGACTAATTTATGAATTTATTCTGATTTTGTAATGTCTAAAATTATTCTGGTGGCACACTAGAATGAAAGCCATTCTGTGATGTGCAGTAGTTGATAAATGAATAGCAGGGCACTATCACGTCAAAGATCTCTGTGACATCCTACCAAAGCAGCTTCAAAATCAACTGGGCAGTGTTAATATAATCATCTTTTGTGTGTTGTCAATTTTTACATCCATTGTTTTCATTTTTACCTTTTTCTTTGTAGATCTGTACAGAGGAGCCAGCCCCTGTGTCCTCATCTTCTCCTGACATCTGCCCGCCAGATATCCATATTTCAGGTAGAACACCTCCCTATACACACGCTCTCTTTGTTTCTTATATTTTTTCTCATATTTTTAATAAAAATCAGTCCCTGCCTCTGCTGCTGAGACCTGTGGCCAGAGCCATTGCCCCCCTCTGCCTCCCTTTGGTGGTGCCCCTGCCACACTAACACCATCGTTATCCACATCACCCTCTTTACTTTTAATATATTTGCCATAAAATAACCTTCTAAGCACCTGCCAAAACAGAATTGAGATTTTCACTGATTTGTTCTAAAAGTCCCTGAAATCAGATATTAGATAAACCCAGCTCATCCCAGAATAAAAAAACGGGGAACATGTGCTCCCTCACAGAGATTGGGGATTAGGTGTAGAAGAGAGGATGGGATTTAATCGGAACCACAGCACAGTAGGGGACCTCAGAGTTCACAAGAGTGTGGGGGATCATGAAAAAATCCCATCTTAATAATGGTGGGTGTAGTTCATTATTGTTCTTTAGTTTTAAGCACTGGTGTTTCTGTATTGGACAGGGAATAAAATACAGAATTGATACAGAAACAGTTGGGGAGAAGAAGAAAATGCAGTTCAGTTTTGTGATGGATCTGATAGTTTCAGCCTTCATCTCATCTTCAGTGTTTCTGCATTGTGACTGCTGTTTCAAACACAAATGAAAATCTGTATAACCCAAGCCTAGACAGTTCATGAATGATTATTAATGATAATTTAAGGTGATTTATCTAAATAAAGCCTAGCCAACACTTTTTAAGGCTGGAGTAGAAAAGAAAAAAGGAAAAAAAAAATTGCTTGGGTCCCAGCTCAAAGCCTTCCAACAGCCTGTCCCAATCCTACTGGCCTGGATTACCCCAGTCAAGGTTATTTCCTAGGTGCTGTGACCACTTAGCTGCCCTCCAGGCTCTTATTGGTTAAGCCAGTTGCTAGCCATGACAGATGTCGGTTTGTGGTGAGGTGGCTGCTGGTTAGCACCATTGAAATATATAGATGGGCAACATGACAGTTCTCCAAAACTGAAGCCAAAACATCTTAATCGCCCCCTGGTGACCAAAGTCTCCATGTTAGCAGATGGGACATAAATCAAAAAAGTACACATCAAATACATTTTTCCCAAAGATGGTTTCTGTCATTTCTTCTCATAAGCAATTTAGTCGGTCAGACATGTGGGCGGGACCTTGATAACGCGGCTCCAAACCTGATCAGTACTATGCAGAATCTGGCTCCGAATGATGTCACCAGTAAAGACGGCAGCGGCTGTGACAGTGGTATCTGTGCTTCACCTTTAAGGGGCACTCACCTGATTTTACACATGGAACAGTTTACTTGCCTGTTGCTCTGAAGGGAACTGTCTAAAGAAAGCAATTATTTTGGCGATAATTATCTTGGCTTCAGATTCATGAGGGCGTAGAGTTCGAAAGACACCAGAAATAGGCACTATTGCATGATGGGAAATGTAATATCTTGTGTTTTGTAGCTTGACCCATACTAGGGACTGAAAGCCACAATATCTCCGCTTCTGCTGCACTGATGACCCTATTTTTTTGTAACCCAAGTTCCCCAACTTTGTAGACTTGCCATACTCAATTTCTGGAGTGCCCCTTTAAGCCTTCTCATCCCACTGATGACGCTGGGTCATACACATGTAAACCTTGAGTCAGATGACCTCCCTGACAGCCTTCCTCTTGCACTACTTTTCATGCAGTGTTTAACCTAAAGGAAAGATCAAAGGTGTTAATCCTATTAGGGAGAGAAACGTAGCTGTGTCGATATGTTTATACATATCGATCATCCCTATTTGCACACAGCTATTATCACATGGAGTCCTATTATATTTCATCTGTCTTAATCTTAATTTGTAAATAAATAAAAATCTGCCAAAAATTGTCGACCATATTTGAGTAAACACAAGGATGTCTTGTTTTTATCTGTGGTTGCTGTTTGTGGGTGAAGACTTATGGTAGCAAGGAGACCCATGTAGAGAGGGAGCTCCAACCAAGCAGCCATACGACAGTATGTTTGACTAAAATATTAACTTATTTAACCACTACAAAGTCACTGCAGAAAACAAAACCTCAAGTCCAAGTCATCTGAGGTAATTCTAGTCCATTATGAATGGGGCATGAAAGAAAGAGTAATCGTACTTATGAGGCCTTAAAAAAGGGTCACTTATCGACTGAACAATCTTACCTCGAGGTTCATTTAGCAGCTGTTCATGCTTTCAAGCATATCATATCATCCATGTTTCATCTATGTTTAAGCCAACATTATGAGAGACCTTCAAGCTGGGCTGCAACTAACAATTATTTTCATTATGGATTAATCTGACAATCACTTTATCAATTAATCAATTAGTTGTTTGGTTCAAAAAGTGTCAGAAAACAGTGAAAAATAATAATTGCCGTTTTCCAAAGCCCAAAATAATATCCAGAAATATTCACATTTGAGAAGCTGAAATCTGAGAATTTGCATATTTTAAAACAAATTACTCAAAATGATTAATTATTAAAATAGTTCAGTCAGCCAACTCAAATTGAAATGTTTATTACAGCAGTATAGCATTGACAGAGCAGAGGGAGAGCTGGAGATCTGCTGAAAGCTCCAGAACAGCTACTAAAGAGACTTTGAGGTGATGTCTGTCAACTGCTGATTTCACGGTCAAGAATGAACTTTAAACCTTGAGGCTCAGTAAGATTTAAGCTTGTAAATTGATGTTCTCCCTGATCTGGCTCTGATTGGTTGTTTTCGTGCAAATACTAGGAGGAGCCAGAGGAACCTGATTTTTCACAGATTATCTGTCTCATGTACTACTGTCAGGATACAGTGAA
>NW_023339696.1:1087104-1103271 GCF_004916995.1 Morone saxatilis
TTATTTTTATGAAAGTTACCTACTAGCTTTAACCCCTTGGTGTATGTGTCCATGTGTCCAAGTGTCAACATTTTTTACATAATCATTTCTCTTTTTCTTGTCTTTGTGTGACCTCACCGTTCACTAGTTTTATTTTCAAGGGTTTTCAAAGGCTGTTAAACAACCACAGGCTTTCAAAAACTGGTACACACATGATGGAACACAAAAAAACAAGGAAGAAATGAATGAAAAAGACAGTTGATGGCTAATTACTAAAGAAGTGCAATATTTTTTTTAAGTTTTTAAGTTTCCTTACTTCGAGTGGGACAATGTCCCCCGAAATCCCCCGAGGCCGAGGAGTGTGGAGTAGGCAGCCATATATGGAATTCAGAGCGTTTTAATGGACCACATAAACACTTAAACTAAATTATAATTCATATTGAAAGCCTTTGTTCTTAGTCTTAACTCAATCACAAACTGGAAAAACCTCATGCAAGCCAGTTTTTATTCGTTATAGTGTACCGCGTCCTACATTGGAACACGTACTCTGATTTTATAATCTGAATTCTACCATGAGTTTTTATCAAGTTTTAGTCGCAATTAAGATTACAGATAAGAGTAATTATTGTAGGTGATATTTAATATTCATGGTCCGGAATGTTGACCAATGACCAGCCTTAGTAATGCCAATTTATCTCTAATTAATTAGACTTCTAATTTGGCATCTTATGTCCAGTGTAAATAAACCAACTACCATTGTTTTAATCACACATCTTGAACTACACGTAGTTCTATCATATGGCGATTGATATTGAAACATTTAATAGTCTTTCCACAAAATAATCACTCATCACTATCTGACCAAATTATTTAAATAACTTGAAATTTCTATTATTAGATTATAAGACATTAGGCACAAACTTCATACAAAGCAGATGTCTATCATGTTACAGTGCTGTAGCTAAATTTAAGGAGGAGAATTCCTTCAGTGTTACAATTCAAATGCAATGTCTGAATATAACAGAGTCCTATAACACACTTTAGTACCTAACCCAAACATTGATAAGTCTTGTTAATAGTGCTGCCAGGCCTCTCTGCGATCAACATCAGCTCACTAGAAAACAGAAAATAATAAAACATAGGAAACTAGCACCGTGGTACAACCACAACAAGACATCGCAAATTAAAGCAAGAAACAAGGAAATCAAGAAAGGAAATGCGCAGCGATTCGAAAATTTACTTAGGGTGTCGCATTGATTTGGCAAAATGATCTTAAGAATTATAGAGAACGGCCAACATCCAGTAAAGGGTGCGCAGAGGAAGGCCTATTTACTCAGCACATAATAGAAGAAATAAGAACACCGCAATAGGTTCCTCATTCAAGCAACATTGTAGACCAGGCATTGACAGAGAGTCAACAGGCATCCATTGAGCAATGTATCCCCCATAAATTTGAAGTACGGGCAATGACTTTATGAACTTCTTTTATAATAAAAATTATTACTATTAGAGAGAGAAAATCTAGTCACCACAATACACATATAATAACTAATTGCAAGGCTCCATCTCAAAGATACAGACATTCTTAAACTTAATGGCACATAATAATGACCCTTTTTTAACATAGCAATCAATTTATTTGAGGATTGTTTCAGAGTCAAGGATTTAGAAGTTCATCACAAGCACAGAGACCAGCTCTGGTTTAGAAGTTAGTAATGACCTTGCATTGATTGCCTCTGAACTGAACTGGTCTTGATCATCTGAAAAAAAACAAAAAAAACAAAGAAACACAAAAAAAAAAACAAAAAAATACTTGTCATCCTAACATTAGATCTTAGCTGCGTGCATTTGACAAACATTGACCAATAATAATTCTTTTACAGAGACCACTTGAGCGAACAAATTGGCCATTAAAGGAACCAGCACTAAGCTGGTTTTAGGTCCTATCTTACTCAGATCGTTCACCAGTTCTGTTCAATGTTTAACGCATAAAAGGAAATCTTCAATATAATACTACAGTTAACTCATGCGAGTTACCCACAAGGTTCCTGTACTCTGGACCAAATGCTATTTAACCTTTATATAATGCTCCCTTTAGGCAAACCCATTATTAGGAATCACTCCATTAACTTTCCCATTGCTATGCAGATGAATACGCAGTTATATCTATCAAGTCAAAGCCTGATGAAATTTAATCGAATTATCTAAATTACAAACCATGTCTTTCAGGACACTAAAATCCCTGGAAATGAGCCTGCAATTTGTTCTGATGTTAAACCTCAGAAAAAAAACGAAATTCTTATACTATGGCCCCACAAAACCTCAGAGACTCACTTTCTAACGAAGATATATAGCTACTCCCTAGATGGCATTAACCTTGGCCTCTAGTGGCCCACTGGTCAGGATCTTGGAGTTATCTTTGATCAGGACTTTGTCATTTTAACTCCCAATGATAAAAGCAGATCTTCTAGGGGACTTGCCTTTGCTTTTCATTTTACGTAATACTTACTAAAAATTTAGACACATCTTAATCACCCAGACAGATGCACGAAAAACTAATCCATGCATCTTTGTCTACTGTCAAGGGCTGGATTAACTGGCAACTCTTTGTTATCACAGGTTGCCCTAATAAAGTCGCATTAAAACGCTCCAAATTAATTCAGAAACAGCTGCAGCACGAGTACTTGACAGGAAACATAGGCAAGAAGAGTCATTATCTCTCCTGTTTCTAGACTTCTCATGCAATTGGCTCCCTGTCTAAATTTTAGAATAGAAATTTAAAATCCTCCTCCTCACCTATAAGCTCTTTCATGGTCAGCCCCTTCATATCGTTGAAGAGTCATAGTACCATATTTACCCCTCTAGAACACTAACGTTCTCTGAATGCTGGGCTACTTGTGGTTCCTATTAGTCTCTAAAAGCAGAACAGGAGCCAGACCTTCAGTTTACCAAGCTCCCTCTCCTGTGGAACCAGCTTCCAGTCGTGGTTCGGGAAGGCAGACACCCTCTCCACAATTTAAGAGTAGCTTAAGACATTTCTCTTTTGATAAAGCTTATAGTTAAGGCTGATCAGGTGAGTCCTGAACCATCTTTAGTTATTGCTGCTATAGGCTAGACTATCGGGGGATTTCCCATGGTGCAACTGAGCTCCTCTCTTCCTCTCCTCTCTCCTTTCTGCACTCATTCATGGTCCCATTAATGCATGTTAGCTAAACTTCACTTCTTCCCCGGAGTTTCTTGTGCTGGTTATCGTCTGCAGGTTCTCATGGATTGGTGGAGCCTCCTGCCCATGGTCCTGCTAGACTGCCATTGCAATATCACTGATATATTGTTATTATTATTAGTTGTTGTTGAGTATTGTTGTTGCTGCGGTTGCTGTTGTCGCTGCTCGCTGTCCCCTGTCGTTGCTGCTGTCGTCGTCGTCGTCACCGTCTTTTTCATGATCGTCATCGGTCACTACTATTAATGTATTGTTGCTTGCTGTTGTTGCTGTAATCTGTTTTGTCTTCTTCTGTCTCTCTCATCTCTCTCTTCTCTCTCTCTCTTCATCTCTCTCTCTCTCCATCCCCCCCAACTGGTCAAGGCAGATGACCACCACCTAGAGCCGAATGGTCTGTCCGAGGTTTCTGCCTGTTAAAAGGCAGTTTTTCCTTGCCCCCGTCGGCCAAAAGTGCCTTGCTCATGTGGTACTGTTGGGTCTCACTGTAAATGTTAAAAAGAGTTCAGTCTAGACTGCTCTATTTCAAAGTGTCCTGAGATAACTTCTGTTTGAATTGGGCTATACAAATTAAAATTGAATTGAATTGATTGATGTAATCTGAACAAAATTACTGTAGTCTTTAACTAGAAATAACAAACAAGTTGTATGATGTGGACTGGTGTCTGGGAGTAACAGGGTTAAAGCAGCGGCTGTTGTCACGACAGCAGTCTGTCCAATCTCAGCACCCTTGGGGGCTGCAAATCCTTTGGAGGGGGAGGGTAGTCAGTGAAATCAGCTCATACCCCCTAGGTAAAGTGCTCTCTCTCTCTCCTTCCTCTCTCTTCTCTCACTCTCACACACACCCACAACACACACACTCTTCACACACCACACACACACACACACACACACACACACAACACACACGAACACAGAGAGTTCACAGCAAGCAGACTCACAAAATCTGGGACAGACAAACTCATCAAAATTAATAATTAGGCATTGGCTGTCTGCCCTTCCTCAGCTCACTGTTTTTCCCTCACTCTCATCTATATAATCATCCACCTTACCGTCCACTCTCTTCTTTTAAATCATCTGCTCTTCATTCTCACCCAAACACACACACACACACACACACACACCACACACACACACACCACACACACACCACCTTATCACCACAACCACTCACTTCCACCAAATCCACCGGGAATATCTTGTCCATCCACTCTGATATTACAGATTATCCAATGATATTTCTCTCCTGTTGTTTACCTTGTGTATTTGTGACCCTCATATACTCCTCTTCATTCTCTTTTAAATACTTCCATATCTCCATATAAACTACTATTTTCTAAATATATTTTTATATGGTCCTGTCTTTGACAAAAAATCACCTCCTATTATTGATTTTTTTTTTCTTCTTTCTTTTCTCCTCCCCTTTTTTTTTTCTTCTCCAAGGTTCAACCAGCCAGAGGTCCCGCAAACAGGGGACCAAACCCCAAGATAACACTGACCCCTACATCCGCCTCAAATCAGACAGTTAGACTTGGTGAGCTGCGGTCCTCTGCTCAGAGGAGTCCATTTTCGACCCATGCTGCTAATCTATTTCTCCCTGCTGTGTGACGCATCATTGTGTTTGAAGTGGAATTAATTTCGGCTGTGGGGTATTTACTTCTGACTATAGCTTTATTTTTCTGCTATGTGCATGAATATTCTCTGCTCATCCAACCCTCTCTCTTGAGTGGTTAAACACAGCATATAATTTCAGATGATTTGGCTGACAGTGCAGGTTGCCATTTTCAGAGCCTTTACAGTATTGTGGTTTACATAGAAATGCCATGGGCTTGTTAGATTCAAAATGGCCATGTGCCTCAGTAACTTTAATGGCATATCCGAACTGGAAAGTCTGTCTTTAAGGAGCCCCATAAAAGCAATTTACACTGATGATTCTTCTAATTCTGATAAACTCACTTGCAACTTTTCACTGTTGTAGCACTTTTCACGCCCAAGCTCCTCTCTCATCTAGTTATTGATCTCTCTCGTCACAGTCTCTCTCTGGTTTGCTCTATCTCACACCGGTTCTTCATTTGTACAGTTATTTTTACCCTATCAGCAATTCTCGTCCCTACTCCCCTCTCTCACCCCTGCCCCCCAGCCTCCCATCTCTCGCCGACGGTCTCTATTTCCTTCTGCTGGTTCTCCAGCTTTCTGTCTCGGCAATCTTTACAGTTCTGTTACCGTATTCAGCTTTTAATTTTGTCCGGATCCCCGCTCAGCCCTAGTTTGACCTTATCTTGCAATTCATTAAGGGATTAGAGAGACAGATAGTTTGAATGTTGAATACAGGCACAATCTCTCTTGATCTGTTGGCTCCTTTTGCAAAAGAGAAAGAGTGAGATGGATTATGGATATTTTTACTATGAGAGCTATGTAGTTGAGCTGTTTACTTCCATTATCTCCAGATTTTTCCATTCAAAGTTCAAACTAGTTTTTACAAGTTTCAACCTATATTCAGGTAACCACTGCGTTTCACCGGTCGCCTGTCATGGCGTCATATCCCTTTGGTGCCTGCGTCACGTTGTGGTTGTCTGCCAGAGCTGTCATACATTGATTTTATTCAGTTTGAAGCCGCTTTTTACCATCCACTGTTTATAGATCTTGGTGCTTTTTAAACCTCTAGATTTGAACCGGATGAAGGATTTTAGTCATCGGACGTCTGGATCTTAAGTTATCAGAGGAAAAGCTGAGCCTGCAGCACCATGGTAGCTCACCTGGTAGAGTTGGCGCCCCATGTATCAAGGCTAAGTCCTTGATGCAGCTTATTTTGGTGGTTTAAGTAATGCTTAAAGCAGTTCCAGGTAACATTTATCTAAAATATATCTTAACCAGGTTGTGTTTAGGTTCCTGGAGACCTGTTCATATATTGTCCAATCCATGTATATCAACAACTTTCAGTAGACAAACCCCAATCTCAGAACCCAGGGTTCGATGTAGCCAGTTTATATCTGGATAACAGATATCTGGGCCATACTTCCTCTGCAGTCTAAGTGATTGGAACCTTGATACGCAAGAATGACGAGAAAGACAAACCTCTATAAACAGCTATCTACATATGAATGTAGATCCATTTTCTAAAAGTTAATAAAAAGCTAAACCGACTGATGAGAACAGTTCCAAATTTGCATTTCGGCCAATGTGTTCCACGTTGACTGACTGCTTGCCTGCATGCAGCCAAAGCCCACTGAAATGTGATTGGTCAAACCTACTTGGACTACAAACAGAAACCAGAAGGCTTCCAATGCCAAAATACTTCAGATTCTGCATTTATATACAGATATCTGTTTATATGAATTATACAAACCCTAAGCGTGCATGTGTAAATATTTAAATGTGAAAAAACTTGTGGGCAAGCTTGAATAGTGCTGCTGTTTGATGACAGTACATACTATAGTTCTTAAGCAATGTTGCAATGGCACCTTGCTAAAATGACCCAAGTCAACTCTATCTCTGTTCATCTTTCGTCTCTGTCTCTCAGGCTCTGTCCTTCCTCGGATTGGATGTCACAGAAGAGAAAAGGAAGAAGTTGAGGCAGAGTCTGACCACAGACCCACAAGGCACTGTGGCCTATGGAGGTAAAGCACACGTACAGAAGCACACGTACAGAAACACACACACACACAAACATACACGCTTCCAGTTGTGTCAACAGCAAGGTGAAATATCTGTGCTGAAATCCTGTCAAGTCACAGGCTCCGTGTGACGGCTGCATGTCAGTTACTGCTTATGTCACTTTGTGTGGTGTCACATTGCATAACCACGAGGCATCTCTGTGACTGCTTGTATCCAGGCAGAAGCATTTCTATGACTGGAGCTGGTTTGGCTTCTGAATAGCACATGGTTATACATTGACATTGACTGGGGAACAGTTATTTTGTGATGGACTTTCAATATATTCAATGAATGGTGACCAAGTTAGACCTGCTATGTCTATGTATCATTTCTTCTAACAGCAGTATAGATAGCACTTCTTTAGTGTTTGAAAGAGAGAGGTTAATTCGATACCTCGAATATAAACATAATCAAAACTTGACAGAAATTAGATAAAATTCACCAAAACACTTTCCACCGTTCCAACAATCACCCAAAAAATCCATAATTCACCGACACAGATGATAAAAACAGCCGTTTCAGTTGCCCTACTCAGCTGTACACAGAAGAACTCACATGCACTAACAGGCACGTGTGGCCCAACCAGCTATGTAAACAAACCACAGCACCTGGATTACAGCACAGGCAAAGGGGAGTGTGACGTCAATTCTCTGCTCAGGAAACCATGACTCCACTATATGTTCACATAGCTAATAGTTGTTTGCTGCTATATTAATGTTCTAAATCCCATCTATCTAACCCGTAGATAGATTTTTAAATTTATGACATCAATTAATAACATCATAAACATTTCTACCATTGTTCACTTATGTCTGCATGAAACTCTTCTTACTGTATAAGTTGGTGTCTTGGTAGCCATGGTAACCCTGGCCTTTCTGTCATTAGTAGCAAACATTTCCTACCTGTGCTTTTCTGTCCACTGTCAGACTTCGTGGAGGCCACCCGGAACATCTTCCAGGAGAACCTGGAGGAACTTGGTTTAGGGGCGGGTCCCTTCATGTTTTCCTATCATGAAGCAGCCAGTTTGATGGACACGTCAGCCTTCCACTCCCCCGTAAGCAGTCCTCACAGCCTTACCCTTTTGTAATGGTGTGTTCCCACCAAACATGAGGCGAATATTCACCCCCCTTTAGTAATGGTATTAGTCTAAAATAAACAGTTCATGCTGTGATTTAATGTCAATAAATGGATGAAAAGAATTCCGAGATTAGTACATCAAGATGGTGATTTGTAAAAAATGCAAGTCATAAACATAACGTGTCATAATGTTGTGTGTGTGTGTGTGTGTGTGCGTGTGTGTGCGTGTGCGTGCAGACATATGAGTCAGAATGCAGCTACAGCAGTGAGGAGATGGAGCAGTTTCAGACAGAGGTGAAGCAGCTGCAAACCCAGATGAAGCAGCTCAAGGTGAACACACACAAACTCTCACACACAATGTATTGGTGAATGGATAACACTTATACAATTATATCAAACAATTGTGATTTACTCAACCATTTGTCTAAGATCCTCTTGAGATTTTAGAATTTAATTGAGTAGAGCTTGGAGCATTGGAGGAACTCTGCAGTGATGCTACTGAGCCAATCGGAACGGTTTTAAAATTAGCTGTAATGTGTTTGTAACATTTACAATGTAATCCTTCAGATTGTAGGCCTAGTTAGTTCCATTTGTCCCCTCAATATTTAAAAGAGCCTTCATTGACAGTAGCCACTGAACATTTTCAGTTACAGTTCATACAGATAGTCCACCTACAGATTAAGAGTTTGTGTTTGTAACATTTCAACAGCTTATTAGTAACCTATGTATCTATAGGCACAATTCCTGTCTCTCATCTTGTTTTCACTTGGGTAGTTCAAATGGAAATCTACAAATGCTAACTAGTTAAGGAAGTGACAATCAACTTCATGTTTACGGTTTCCAGTCCGACCCGTGGCACGAATTTCGCTTGTAGCTCTGAAAAAATTGATTCAGTGCTCAAAAGATGAGTGCAGTCAGTTCCACTTTACATTCTGTAAACCTGTTTGAAGTGTCATCCAGTTTTCCAACCGACAGTCGAGTTTCAAACTAAAATACACACACAGTTTATGTAGGCGATCTGAGTGAGTATGTTCCAGGATGAATTATATTGCAGGATATTTGGTCATTTTATTAAATTTCCAGGTTGTTTTCCATGACTGGAAAAACTAGGCTCTAAATTTCCAGCTTTTCCAGGACGTATGGAAACCCTGCACATGTCATCACCTCTCTCTCACCAATGCTCTTGTCTGTCAACGTAGGGACGTCATTACAGAATGCAAATACAATGTTGGCCATAAAAAGAATTAAAACTGGGGTTTTATCAACATATTCAGCACACAACTTTAATCTGTTTGCCAGTGTCACTGAGAAATTATCAGCTGGCACTAAAACATGTCATAATGGTAACCAGATGAAATTAATGCGGGCAGAAAGGAGTGTTTCCCCGATTATGTAGCCTGGTTTCAGCCAGCCACAGCGGGCTCACACCCACTGACCTGATGGTTCCAGCTGTAAAAGCTCCCGGGCTTCATCTGCTGCCTCTGTTGGCAGGTGATGTTGAAGGACATGGAGCACAGCAAGAAAAGCCTGGAGGAGGAGCTGCAGAAGACCTCGGAGGTGAGAGCAGGCTGCTGTTTTATCAGGTTACATGTTGAAACCAGTTAAATGCCAGTGAGATTAATGTGCACATGTGAAATCAAAGAGTCTGCTACAGGTGTCTGAATATATAGTATATGGGGCCGTTCCCAGAAAGCGTGTTTGACCGTGGAGGAGAACACACGTCTGAAGAGTCGTCTGCAGGCGGCTGAGGCCGAGACAGGCCAGCAGCAGGCCAGCGGTGCGGAGCAGGACTACGAGGAGGTGATCCAGTTGCTGGAGGCTGAGATCAGAGACCTGAAGAACCAGCTGGCCAGCAAGAGGCAAGCACGAGGAGTGGAGGCCACCAAGGTGAGTCTCTAACTGCTTATTCAATTCAGTTCAATTTACAACTTTTACTTAAAGGGACAGTTTAAGCGGGTCGTCCCCCAATCGGAAGGTTGTTGGTTCGATCCGGCTCCTCCTGCCACGTGTCGAAGTATCCTTGAGCAAGATACTGAACCTCAAAATTGCTCCTGAGCACAGCATCGGTGTGTGAATGTGTATGAATGAGTTAGTTTCTGTTCGATGGACTTTGCCATCGCTGTGTGAATGTGTGTGAAAGGGTGAATGTGGCACGTAGTTGAGTGGACTAGAAAGGCACTATACAAGTACAGGTCCATTTATCATTTACCATCTAGATAGTTTTGGTGTGAGTAGCTGGGTTTTGGAGATATCAATCGTAGAGATGTTCATCTTCTCTCTAATATAACGGAACCAGGTGGCACAACAATTACATCTGAATGTTTACGTCCTGCACACGAGCCTCTCGCCCACAAGTAGAATCACGCTTCCTTTTACGCAGTGATACATAGAAAGAAAACAGTTCCATTAAATGGCTCCAATGTGCGAAAGTTACTAAAAAAATACTAATCAGTTACAGGTACTAGTTAATTCTCTCAAAAAATGGAATTAGTTACTAGGTAAAGTAACTTTTGCATTACTTTGAAATGTCTGCTTCAGTTCTCTTATTAATGCACACAGCTGTTAGCTGTATTATTGTAGTGTTGCTGTGGGAAAGGCAAGTTGATGTACTTATTATTATATACTGTTGAGTTTAAATGCGTTTTTTTATATATACTTTGAGCACCACAAGCTGAGAGCTGTCTGGTTTCATTATATTGGAGAGAAAGCAAAAATATATTCTTTCTGAAACTTTCACTGTATCAGTAGTAGTAATACATGAGACAGATAATCTGTAAAACAACCAGGTTCCTCTGACTCCTCCTAGTGCTCCTGATGGGATTTGCAAAATCCACTGGGCCTGAATGAAAACAACCAATCAGATCCAAGAATGATAGTGTTGAGTCTCATTTGTATTGTGTTGTACTGTATGAGTATTTGACGAGCTGGTGGGTTGGTTAGCATCACTTTGAGCGCCTGTGTGCCTGCAGACAGGAGGTAAACCGCACAAAGCAGCTGTTTATAACAACAACCTCTGTAGCTGGTGTGAAGTCGAGCCAACAATCAACTGTGGACATGGAGCCTCTCTCTCCATCCTCCGTCTCGAGCTGGAGACCCCGTAGCAGCCTTAGTGACGGAGCCATACAGCTCTGTGCTTTCACCAGCAGCTGCTCTGATGAAAAGAAGGCTTTATATTTATTTCCTCTGGCTCTCAGGCTTACCGCCTCACTACCTGTGGCTTTTCATCTCAGGTGGTAAATCCTCTGGCTGTGCGCTGGCACTCAGAGAACAGTGATTGAGGGACCACAAAACTGTGAGCAGCCTGCAGATTGAAAGTCACTTTCTATGTGCATTTTGGAATAGAAACGCTGTGAAAGCCAACATTTGGTTGGTGTATGGGTGGAGCAGTGCAATGGACACATGGACAAGCAAGTGATGTGGAGGATGAGGAGACTGTAATCTTCCTTACATGAAACCAGCACAAATGTGTTCCCATCACGTTTTCCACTGCAGCCCTTTTAGTGACGCCATCTTGTGTTCTCTTCTTCTGCGATGCTTTAATGGCACCTGACAGAGAATTAGCTCCACCAATTATTTATCTCCATAAAGCAATGAACTAATGTTTACAGAACAGCAGTGGATGGAAAAGTGCATCCTTCCACTTATTTTCTGGAAATTTGGTTAAAAGCTGGCACCACTGACCGTACAATAACTTTTTCTTCTATATTTACTCTGCTGCTCTTCTGTATAAATAAACAGAACTTGGGCATTATGATTTATTTAACTCATACATTACATAATTTAAAGCATATTGTTGCTGTCCAGGGAAAACCATGTATCTCTAAATTTGGAGAATGAGTGTTCCTTTATGGGTTAAGAATATTTTTCTACTTATTTATCAAAATAAATCATTCAAAGATCCCACTGGATTATCTTATAAATGCACAGAGCTGTAAACAGGGCTGTTTTACCTGATGAGGAAAAGTTGACATTTCAGAGGAATGAATGTCAGCTGAGTTACACTCAGTCTGTTCCACTGTTAGCTCCCTATGGAAACCACACCTACACAATGCTATCAGCTGCTCTTAGTGCTTATTGTGCACACAAATGATAGTGTGTGTGTGTGTGTGTGTCAGGAGGAGGTGCTGGAGCTGAACCGGAGGCTGACAACCATTGACTGCCAGCTGAGGAAGTCGGAGCAGAGCAGGAAACATCTGGAGATTTCCAACAAGAAACTGCTGGGCTTTGCACAGGTACGACTATTTGACACTCACTTTATAGACATGAGCTTTTCAGTTCAGGAGAACGTGCATCAGTTGATTGGCTCTGGGCATGGGATTTACTAACATGTACTGATATATCATCTTCCTCTGTGCCAGAGAGCTCCACTGTTCATCCAAAAACTATTAAAAACACACCAATGAGCCACACTGTTGCACTGGCTGACATGTTGTAGCTTATTATGACTCAATCCCACAGACACCATCCTGCTGTCTCACATATGCACTACTTCCTCTTTAAGAAGGAGCCGATCTTCTCTGAAGGGACTGACACAAACTCTGTGCCAGTAGCTGGTTTGGGAGATGACTGCCATATTTGTAAGGATTCCCAGTGTAAGTTTAGTAACAGTAATTACTTAATAGGCCTGTATGGCTCTAAATCAGCATGTGTTCATCTCATAATCCACGCAGACTGGGACACTTCCAGTCTCATGCACTGGAATTAACAGACAGCCAATCAAAAATACCAGTTGACCGTTCCAAACATCCCAAGCTGTTATAGAGCCAGTCTGCCCCCCAGTGGAGGAGACACACACTGCAGCTCTCTGCTACATCTCGTAACCCGGCAGATATCTGGGGCCATATTTCATTTCCATGTTAGTTGAAACTATATTTAAAGATAAGTGTCACTCACACTCATGAGACAGATAATCTGTAAAAAATAGGGGTCAGGTTTATAGGGGCCCAAGTCTGCCTCTCATTTAGGCTTTGGAATCAGACCTCCCCTCATCTCTCTGTCTGCAACCTTAAGGGTTCTTGTTTCGGTGTCACATGAAGACCTTCTGTCTGTACTGGTTCAGTCTTACATGTCTTCTCTGTCCTCAGAACGTCCACAAAGTGCTGACAACACCCAGCCTGTTTGGAGGAGAAGGCGGGTAAGAGACGGTCACATTATGAGTTCCCCACAGCTCTGCAGCAAGAGGCCTGCTAAAACTCTCTTCCTGTGCATGTGTGTTTGTGTGTCAGGAGCAACAGGTCGTCTCCAGCCACCGACAGCCCCGACACTCCGTCACCACTTCCTGATCCCGCCTTCCAGCTGGCTGTGGAGGCCAAAGAGCTGGTGGCGGGAGTCAGCACCCTCCCTGCTGACCAAGGTACACACTGGTATACTCTAGAACACAGCACACTGGAGCTGAAACCACCAGTTAGGTCACTTAGATCAGTGGTTTCATACCTTTATTTCCACACGACTCCACCATTCTACACTTTTTTGAAAATGTTACTTTTAGCTATTTTGACCATTTATCACTCTTTTCCCCCAATCATTTCTACATTTTTTAGGTAACTTTTTCAACCATTCATCTTTTACTTTTAGCTAACTATGCAGACTTCAAACTAGTTTTCACACACAGTGTAACACCAGCTGACTCCACTATATCTTTACATAGCTAATAGTTTACTGATTTATTAGTGTTGTAAACCTCATCTCTATAACCTTATGGGATCACATCAGACTATGATACATAGAGATTCTGCCTGAAGCAGCTATTTTTCTTGTATTTATTTGTTCCTTCCTGGCTATTCTTTATTTTTCCTTTGTTCTATTTATTGTTTTTATGTGATGCAAAGTTACATGTTGATGGTGAATAATGTTCATTTCTGTCCTACTGTGATTGACCTGCAGCGTCAGAGAGCGCGTTGGAGGCAGCCCCAGATGTCAGCTCTCATCATGTGTGAGCATCAAAGAGCCAGAGAGGACTGTGGGAGGACCCGGGCGGGCTGAAAAGGCCCAAATGAGCAGCTGAACCCATGATGGACCATACAGAAGTCGGCGGACAGGACACCGTCCAACAACCTTCTCAAAATAACGACGTCGCCTCAGTGAATTGAAATCCTGAGCTCACAGCGACAGATCGAACACAGCAACGTTTTAATGCCAAAGCTTGCTCGCACACATCGAATTAGTGTCTTCCTTTGAAATATTTGACCGTCTTCATGGGGGGTTCAGCAGTGGGATGCGTTGGACTCAGCTCTGACCCGAGGACTCCCATCATTTGATGATTCTATATGTACAGAAGTCTCTATGAGAAGTGCTCTGCCAAATAAAAAGTCTGCTGGAATTCTCTTTTCACTGTCACTGACAGCCGGTGGTGTTGGAGGAGCTGCATGACCGAGTCCACAACACACGCTGCTGTAAACTGTGTTAATATTCCTCCCTGACCTCTTTTCTAACCCCTCCACCTTCCCACCCCCGTACACAAACATAGATTCACTCCATGGATTGCATGTAAAGGAGGTCTTGTTTGCCTGTAAAGGACAATCCAGAGCCGGTCTGTTCTTCCTGTGTCATAATAATTCGCTGCCATCTGCCTCCTTCACACTCCATTGCTTGTTTGCTCTTCCAGAGGAACCATTGAGCAAAAAGTAGAAAAATAATGTCCCTTCTTCCATCTTACTAACTCTCCTCGTGCCCTTATTCATTACTAAAAAGGCAAAGAATGAGAAAGTATTCCGAGATGTTGGACGTGTTTGTCACATGCGGCTTCGTATCACTGCATGGTTCATGTTGATGTCTCCTGCATCCAGGAGCGACTTTAATGTTGCTGTAGCTCCTGCTGTGTAAACTTGTTTGGTAGTCACAGAGTCTAGGCAGACGTCAGTCGTAGGCTATATGTGGAACATTGGTTTTATTTCTACGGACAGCTGCAGATGCTTTTAAGAACACTGAAATGTCCTGTATCTTTGGTGTGGCCTCATATCTTTCTGTTACTGTTTTATATTAAAGGAATAACTGATGACTGGATTCAATGTGTTTATTGCAGTTTTGTTTTGGTACAGAACTTGTCTCCAAGGTGCTAAGACTACAAGCGAGAAAATCAAACATGTTTTGGAATCAGGGACAGTGTGAGGTAAAGACTCAAAGTTCATTGCAGAGGGTGTGTGTGAATTTGGGTAGTCTGTACTGGATTTTAGAAGGATGAGTTTCATAAATACATACAAAAACATACTTAAACTATATTTTACTGCTCACAATATACCACCTTTTAAAGCTCAGTTTGCAGCAGTCTATGTAGAGTTCAAACTTATCTCATCAGAAGATGTACTAGTGTCTGACTATCAGCAGTTTGGGGCTCTCAGTGGAGTTCCTACACTAACAGCACATTGTTATGGATTAAACATGAAAAAGTAGTCCTATAAATCCCTTAAAATGAATGAACACAGGTGGGTATTGTTGTACGAGAAGAGATCAGTCACATCTTGTGTGTCCTTCAGTTTGTGTTTGAATCCTGATGAATGTAACATGCGCCACCAGATTCCTGTCCATGTGTGGCAGCTCTCTCCGTTCCAAAGGGAAGTGTGTGCTCCTCACAAGCTTCTGGACTTTGTGTCAGAAGCAGGGCGGTCCATCCGAGCAGGAGAGGCTGTGATGCGGGACTAGAAGGGTCTCTGGAAGGAGATTGGGGGCGAACCCACACTGCTCGGGCTGCGGAGGTTGGAGTCGTAAGAGCTGGGTGTCATCCCCACAATGCCCTCCACCTGGGGCGTCTCCCCGCACAGGAAGTCATCCTCATCCTCCCTTGAGCCCTGACACACACACACACACACGTTTTTATTATAGTATAGTTTACAACTTTACATCAAAATTTGTCTCCACGTGTCTCGAATGACCGCTTGTGATCAGATCTCACTTCCCTGCTGCTCTGAATGTCGTCAATGTCCAATATTACTGTCCGTTCAACTATTCAATTCAATGTTATTTGTTTTTCCAGTTCAGCGCCAAACTAATCTCCTATATCAGCCTGAGTGGCATGCTCTACCTGCACTGTCAGCCCAGGAGAGATGCTCTGTGGTGCGCTGGTGGATTTTCTAACTGAATTTTATGAGCAGGACACATGCTTTTACTTTTTCAGCTGTGTGGAAATCTGATATTTTTACATCACAGATGACAAAGAAAGTGTGTGTGTCCTGCTCACCAGCGCATAAACTGGGACAATAATTGAATGTATAAGGTTTGCTGAATTTACAAGAAATCATGAAGAA
>NW_023339696.1:1103371-1105815 GCF_004916995.1 Morone saxatilis
TAGTGCAATTATGTAAGTGCATGACTCTGTTTTGCTTTGTGAGTATAATTGTACTGAAATTACCTTGTATGTTTCTCCTTGTTAAAAAATAAAATAAAAATAAAAATAAATAAAATTTAAAAAAAAAGATACAATATATTATAAAGTACCAGTCGCAGGGGCCATTGTTATGCAACAGTTTTACATTCCTCTGATAACACTAACAACCACTCAGCACAGTTGCTGCCAGATGTTTGGAGCCAGTGATAGAGCAGAGATGGGGTGCGCACAGTACCTGGTGATGGCAGCAAACATGTTGGTGACTGAGGGCAGGCAGACTTTGAGGGGGTTCAGCTGACACATCACAACCCGCTCCAGGTTCAGACTCTGCAGGTACTCCAAACCTGACACACACACAGACACACACAGACAGACACACACACACACACAGATACACACAAACAGACACAGACACACAGACACAATTTCAACAATATTCAGGTGATTATACCCTAATGAAAACATAGCTATGAATAATATATTCCATTTCTGACAATAGATCCTCCTCACACACTAGACAACCAAAAAGTACCAGAATCTTTGAATTTTTAAGCTGTAAGCAGTATGCATTATTGTATGAAATAGTTATTTTATCATCAGAATGTATAATCAATTTACTTACTACTGATACACCATGAATCACTCCAATATGTCTTGCAATTAATTCTAAAACCCTGGTGTGAATGGTTTCTGACGTTAAAGGGCAGCTATTCAGTCTCTAACAGACTGTTTCATACACTCACCCTGTGTGGTTTACCCAACTTGAAGAACCAACAGTGAAGTCTGACAGTGTATGAAACTCAGGCATTCAGGGTGGTATGATGACTCCTTTATCTAACCGAGTCGTGTGTTGCAGTCCAGAGGTGTGTACCTTTCTTCATGTTGCCCTCCAGCATGGCTCTGTGTCTGAAGATGAGTGTGTAGAAGACAGCCTGGCAGGCGGTGTAGAAGGGCCCGTGCAGGCTGATGTCACAGTAGGCCTGTCTGCCACTGCTGTCCTGGCTGTCGATGTAGCGATGGATCCAGGAGAGCAGCAGGTCTAGACAGGCCCGGACTGTGCTGCAGGAGGGGGAGCGACGGAGGGGAGGAGCACACAGGATTAGAACAACAGCAGGATAAACATGGTCACAGAGAAATAAACGGCTTTAAGCGGCCTTTGTGTTTTCTTCAGCAGAAGGAACTCACAGCACGGGGATGAATTTGGCCCGTGCCAGGAAGCTTCCCAGGTATCCGGCAGCAGCCTGCCGGAGGACAGCAGGCTGAGAGGGGCTCTGCAGGATCTTCCACAGGTGATCCAGGAAGGCCTCGGCCAAGGCCTGGGACACAGAAAATACAATACAAACAGCAGTCCAGAAAGGCCTCATCTAATCAGGAGTATATTCATTAAAGTAGAAGTAACTCAAATAACAGTGACACATTTTGTGTTGTATGGATTTAGAACTATTTGAATTGAAATGTCAGTGTCCAGCACTGCAGCCCAACACTTCCTATTAGCGTTTCATAGGACGCACTGCGGCGCCGGTGTGTTTTGGTCTTTAAACTCACTAAAAAAACGTTCCTATCTTTACACATGCACTGCTGCAGCGTGGGAAGAACTGACCAGTCTGAAGCTGCAGAGGTAAAAGAGCGTGTACTGGACATGGCAGGACGCATGTGTTGGCAGAATGAGCTTGTCAAACACACTCAACAAATCTTTGTACAGATCCTTAGTCCTTTCCACGTGGAGAGAGCCTGAGAGAGAGAAAAATATGTAATAATATTAATATTATCATTATTATACAACTCTGGTGCACAGTGTAAAAGCTGTTATTCAGCTACCATTTACATGACAGACGTCCTTCACATATGCCATCAGAACAGCCATGAGGGTGTCCAGCCTCTCAGCCACCGGGTGGGCCATCACAGCCGTCGTGGAGGGGTGATCTGCTGACATATCCTCATCCTGACACACACACACACACACACACAGACTCACAGACACACAGACTCACACACACACACACAACCACACCACAACCCACACCCAACACAACACAAACCCACACAGAGAAGTCCCAGGCAAGGAAAGAACGTCATTTTCCCCTGAACACATTCAAATAAAAATCCAGGGTTTTCATTTCTTCCCAAAACTGTAATACATAACAGCAACAATACTACTGTGGGTGTGTAACCCTGTCATGTCCCTTTTCTCACATTCTCAGATATTTTGGTTAATCTGTTGTGGCATGTATTTTGAATATTTAAGATAACAAGCTGTATAAACGTTTGGGCAAATGACAAAATAACATCAAACTGTAGCACAATGTTAAAGCATGGGGGTGGGATTCTAATCATGCTTTTTGGGGTTATGTTGGTTGCAGTCAGTGCAAGAAAAAACAAGGAAACCCCTGGCCAGGTGGGAGGGG
>NW_023339696.1:1105840-1113155 GCF_004916995.1 Morone saxatilis
GAGGGAAGAATAGATTCCACTAAACACCAGCAAATTCTGGAAGCAAACATCTCACAATTTGTAAAAAAGTTGTAAATAGTATGGGTTCTACAACAGAATAATGATCCTAAATGTGCCTCGAAACCCACCAAGGTCTACCTCAAGAGATACAAGCTGAAGGTTTTGGAATGGCCCTCACAGTCCCCCTGCGCATGCAGGACAGCCCAGGAATATTGCAGAACTAGAAGCCTTTTTTACAAGGAAGAATAGAAGAACTAAACCTTTCAGCTGGCATAAAAAAGCATTTGCAAGCTGTGTCATCTCTATCCCATGACACAATGATGTTTTTATGTTTGCTCAATTTATGAAATAAAACATAACTAAGCATTAATGTTTGAAAATATTATATTGTATGTCCCATAGCTTAGAAAGGCTGTTTTCATCTTCTGAATTTACTAAAATCACCTGAATGGGTCAAGAGGTGCCAACACTTTGGCATTTGCTTCTGTTAAAAAACCCTAACACTCTGAGTGCTGAGTGTTACCATGTCGAAGAGTCCTTCCTCAGTCGGATCCCGGTTCTGCACTGCATTCTCTTCTGCCTCCTCAATGTCTGCCCGGGATGCACTCACCTGAAATATCCCACGCACATTATTACAGACTAGACACACACACGCACGCACACACACACAGCTCTGTTTTCCAGTGTATGTGTACCAATGTTACCAGGAGACATTAGAGACTTTTCTAATACAAACATACAACATACAGTTGTGCTAATAGATTTACATACACCTGGCAGAAGTTGTAAAATATAAGCCATTTTTTGGGAAAAAATGACTGATCATAATGAAACCCTTTCTTTTATTTAAGGATAGTGGTCAAATTAAGCCCTTTATTATGACATAATTGTTTATGCTCTTTTTAAATCACAATGATACCTAAAATCCCCCAATTTAAAACTTTACATACCCTCAAATGTCTGGCCTAATAATATACACACAGGTTTAAATGGCTATTGTGGGTAGGTTTCCACACTTGTGACTTGTTCATCATTATTAGTGTCTGTGTATAAATAGCCAATTAGTTTCTTAGCTCTTGAGAGATCCCTGCACATTTCATGTAAGGCTGCACTGAATTTGCTGGACACTGAACCATGGGGAAAGCAAAAGAACTGTTAAAGGACCTCAGAGAAAAGGTAGTTGAACTTTATAAATCTGGAAAAGAATATAAAAAGTTAAAGAAGTGGAAAATTAGGGGTTCTGTTGACACCAAGACACGTCCAGGCAGACCAACAAAGATTTCAGCCACAACTGCAAGAAAGGATTTGTCGGAATGCAAAGAAAAACCCACAAGCTACTTCTGCTGAAATACAGGCTTTTCTGGAAAAAAATAGTATGTCAGTTTCAAGATAATAAGGAGGTACTTCAACAAAAATGGGCTGCACGGTAGAGTTTCTAGAAAAAAACCTTTACTGCATCAACGCCACAAAACAGCCCGCTGGCAATATGCCAAACAGCACATAGACACGCCTCAAAACCTCTGGAAGAAAGTTATTTGGAGGGATGAAACCAAAATTAAACTTTATGGTCACAACCACAAATGCTATGTTTGGAGAGGAGTCAACAAGGCCTATGATGAAAAGTACACCATCCCTATTGTGAAGCATGGAGATGGATCTCTGATGTTTTGGGGGTGTGTAAGCTACAGTGGCACAGGACATTTAGTTCAAATTGATGGAAAGATACATGCAGCATGTTATCAGAAAATATTGGAGGACAATTTAAATTCATCAGCCTGAGAGCTGCGCATGGGACGCACTTGGACTTTCCAACATGACAATGATCCTAAACACAAGGCCAAGTCAGCCCTCCAGTGGTTCCAGCAGAAGAAAGTGAAGGTTCTGGAGTGGCCATCACAGTCTCCTGACCTCAGTATCATTGAGCCACTTCTGGGGAGATCTCAAACGTGCAGTTCATGCAAGACAACCCAAGAATTTACAGGACCTCGAAGCTTTAAGCCAAGAAGAATGGGCAAAATAAAGGACCTCATCCACAACTATCACAAAAGACTGCAAGCTGTCATTGATGCTAAAGGGGGCCCACACACAGTATTAAGATGTAAGGGTATGTAAACTTTTATACAGGGAGCATCTCAGTATTTTCTTTATTGCTATGTTTTGTTTAATGATTGTGCTATTCTGTGATACCTTTTAGTTTAATTTGAAGCCCACTAAAAATTTTAATAAATGTTTTTGGCTTGCTCACTCATGTTTTCTTTATAGAATGGTACACATTTTACAAATTCTAACAGGGTATGTAAATTTATGAGCACAACTGTACATACAAAATCAATGGCTACTGAAATGCTAAAATAAGACATCTTTAATCCTGAAAATACCTCTTTTATCTCGATATTTTTGTGTCTCAAAAGAGACCATACCAACCTGGAATTGGAATTGTTTGTTTGACCACTTACATCCAGTTTGAGCATCATTCCGATGATCACCTCCAGTACGTCTCGTCGAATTGATGGTATGTACGTGGTCACTCTGAGGAGGTTGTGGACGTAACACTCCTGGAGAGAGAAATCAATCAACAATCGTTAATGAATCACATCAGAATTTATTCATCAGTACTTTTTCTACACCCCAACTACACCTGATGTGCGTTCAGATAGAAGCCAAGGTGTACCAGACAACGTATATAGGTGTATATATACGATTACAGTACATGTGAGTGTAATCATATTTGAAAAGCTGTCATTTCTCCTCTCTTCCGCAGCCTGTTCTGATGAGCGTTACACTGATTTCTGATCAGATATCACTGAAGTGACCACACGTTCTGGGAGGTCACCAATATGCATTCATTCACCCCTTGCTGCTGTTTAAGGGCCCATATATTCCCAGGTCACCTTCAAGTGTGATGTGGTTCAACAATCACAACTGTCCTATGTGGCGTTTGGCTGTCCTGTATGATATAAGCATCGTTGTCTCTTACCAGCGTTCTGGAGGATTTCTGCACGAAGGGGAAGTTCTCTTGCAGAATGGGCACCAGAAAGCGACTTGTGCTGAATGAAGAGCACAAACCTTAGAGTACAGTAAGAAATGCTTGTACTGTATTTTATGAAGAAGAAGATCTACTTTATTAAGTATACCCTAGGGGGTATTGTTCTTTTCTTTGATTCACACACTTCATGCACTTGTGGACATGCAACAGGGTACCTCGGCAGTGCACAGGAAGTGAAACTGGCGCCTCTCCAGCTACCAGTCCACACTCCATATTGTGGTCTGTGGGACTTGAACCGGCGACCCTCCGGTTCCCAAGCCAAGTCCCTACACACTGAGCTACTGCCGCCCCTTTAAATGTGCAGTTACATTGTTTGCAGAATGACCCATACAATACAACCAAAAATACATATTTGGTTACATTTATATGCACCTCTCTCTCATGTACTGTATATACATTTACTGATATCAGAGCGCTGCACTTTATTTTTTGGATATCAGTGAAATGACTGTATGAATCTATTTGGATCCTTGTTAGCTGTCACCAGCTACTCTTCCATTAACTACAGCAGCTTTAAGTAAATAAATAAATCAGTCAAGAGTAAAATATATAATAATAATAATAATAATAATAATAATAATAAACACATATGTACACATCTATGTATTTATGGTATTTTCTGATAAAGAATGATAGATGATTCCACTGAATTGCTCCCAGTTCTGAGTGATTCTCTTCCTTGTCTCCTGCTTATACTTAGTAAAGGTGAACACATGGAGGGATATTTACTAAGCCTGTCACAAATTAGCAAGAGTAAAATATGTACTTTTGATTTTGGGGTGAACTGTCCCTTTAAAGAGACATTACATTTAGGAGGATCTATTGTCAGAAGTGGAATATAATATTCATAGATATGTTTTCCACCATTTTGAACCATTTCCATTTTTCACGGCCACCATAGTTTCTCCTTTGCACTTGGAAAGGGAGGATGAAGCGAGGGAGTTGCCATCTACAACTACACCGCTAGATGCCACTACATCCTACACACTGGACCTTTAAATGCCTGCATGCATACAGCAGGCATTGACTTAAAATATTATGTAGTATATTTGACAAAACAAATTTGTGGAAATAGATGCACTGATCAATCATCTGGTGTGTTTAAGAAAAACATTTGTTATTGGAGATTCAGCACTGGTTCATTTCAGCTTCTGCAGTATACAGCCAAATCTTTAGTTTTGCTGTAAAAACAAGATAAACTGTAAGAATAAAAAGTGACTTACGATGGAACGTATCTGGTGATGAGCTGCAACGCCTGGTGACACTGATTGAAGCTTCTAGGAAGATCTTAACAAACAAAAGGGCTAGTTAAGAGTTCATTCATTTATATTTAACCAGAGAATTTGAGGATGAGGATGTAAGCTATTCTCTAACACCAGTCAGCTTCACATTCTCTCTGCCCCTCTCTCTCCGCCGCCCCAAGCGACAGCAAGAACACCAATTACACACCTTCACATAAAAAACACACTTTCTGATGTTTGAACAGAACTATATGCATATTTCATTGGAAGTAAGACAGATGACACCTACCCTCATCTTCATCATCTGAATCTGAGATATCGACTCCTCCTTCACAGATGGTCACTCTCTCTGGAAACACACACAATCATTTTCCATCAGTCACATTATATGGTCTATGTTCACCTAAACTGAAACACATGATGGCAGTCAGCCAACAGATAACCAACAGTACCACTACTGGAACTTGAATCTTTTATTTGATAAACTTTGGATTATTTCACCACAAGTGGAGGGAACCTACTGGGAGTGAAGTGGGAGACCACCATCTTGAGGCAGGCACACAGGTACACGGTCTGTGCTGAGACCAGGTTGCCTAGGAAGGCCATGTACTCCTCCACCACGGCCTGGCTCCGGCCCACCCACGGAAGCCTCTAGAAACACACAACCAGAGGAGAGTTTCAGCATGCGGTTTGTCTAATGATGAATAATGTTAGTGATTTACCTACACACAGATGTAGACACTATATAGTATTTCAGACGGTTGTCATAAAATGTCTTGTGTTTCATTGTTCAGTGGACCTTCTTTTAATGACAGTACACATTTTTATCTGTGCCTCAATTCCAGTGTTTACCTTTTTAATTCAGGTATTATTTTCAATGCCAAAATGTAATGTCACTGTTCTAGCTCCACATAATACAACATGTGACACAATCAGGGGGTCCCATGCCATGTACTGCACTTTCCAAACCAGTCAGCCAAGCACTCAAGCCAAGTAGCTATACAAACACTACAGATTATTTCCAAATTGATTAATCTGCCAATATTTTTTTTTTTAATGAATTGACTTAGTGTTAACAATGTTAACAATTTTCCCAGAGCCCAAGGTTACATCTTCAAATCAAGGTTCAAGGGAACTGTTGGGTCTCTGTAAATAATGCTATAAGGAGTACGGTCTAATCCTCCTGAGACACTTTTTTATTTGTATTTTTTAATTATCTTATTTTTAATTATATTATTATGAAATCCATGTTATTTCACATCCATTGACAAGTACAAATAGATTTACAATTATTAACAGCAAAATTATACAGAGCTTGTTAAGAATTGGCACTATATAAACAAAGCTGAATAGAACTGAATTGAAAGTGCGGGAGTCGTCATTTAAAATGGAGCTGGTTAATCACTGTACCTGTCTGCTGTACAGGGATTCTTGGCAAAGCTCTGAATCACCAATCGGCCTACTAGACTGCTGTCTCTTGATGGATGTGACTGTGTGTGTGCATGTTTAATTATCATATTTTAGTTTAGATATGTTTAACTGAAGAAAAATAAAATAAGATAAATCATATCTATTTGTTCAATTTACTATCATGTTCAACAAAAAGAAGCAGCAGATTCTCTCACTTAAAAAGCTGGACCAAGAAAAGCTCTGTCATTTTCTCTTGAAAAACGGTTTGTCCACCCACGCAGTTGAATATTAGGACTTTTCCAGGACATTTTCCAGGAGTTTTTCTTGACAATACATGGCAGCACTTGCTAACAAACAGTCACATCATTTATCAGTGGGCCTAGCATTGACATATTAATCTCCAGTTTTCACACAGCTCACCCTACCAGCAGTCGGGTTTCTAATAAAATATGCACCCAGGTTTATGCAGGCGAGTGAGGGGCTAAAATACATCAATAATAATAATTTTAAAAAAAGCTTCTCAGATATGAATATTGTCCTCAAATTGGGCTCTGGGAAACACTGATCAACATGTTTCACCATTTTCTAACTTCATGGACCAAACAACTAATCAATTAATCAATAAAATGATCGACGTATTAACTGATGATGAAAAGCCCTACACTTTCCGCACTCACCAGGACCATATAGATGAGCTGTTCATGGTCCTTTGTTAGCTGGGTCACACAGCTCCGAAACTCTTGTAGCCAGTTGATGATCTGAGCATCCTGTCAGAGAAGAGAGCTCACTGAGGAAGAGCACCACGTGACAAAGCTTGTGGATATTATTACGCAGAATCTCAGGTCACCTCAAACACACTGATGCTTTACTGTACCTTTATGTCAGGGTCAGCCAGTTGATGTTTCAGCAATTCATAGTCACCCGAGTCTCCCTTCAAACCAGAAGAGAAACAGCAAATCATACACGGAATAAGCTGACAACACCTTTACGAAACACAGGAACAACAGGACAACAGGAAAGGCAGGTTTTTTGCATGCACTGAGGTTTTGGGTCATTTTACTTCCATAACATGCCTTCTTTCAGATTAGTGGAAAGAAAACACACAAAATACATGTTTAGGTGTCTATTTTACTGCATTCTGTCTATTTGTCTGTAGATTTCACCAAAAGCTCATTCACATATTTAAATGCACCAAACACTTCCATACACCCAACCTTCCAGTTCTATTCCTATCTATGTTCTGAAGGTTTTTACAGGGGAGTTTGTTATATATATGAATTATAGCCCGATTTATATCACATTTTATTTATTTGCTTTCAAATGGCTGTTGCTGTCAGTATCTTCTTTTTTACTGAGTGATTTCCTAAATTCTCTCTGTCACAAATATGTCAACAAAATGAAACGACAATTTTGAACCTGGCATTATGCAATGTTAATTTTTCTGTTTTTGGAAATGTATGCTAATTAGTGCATTTTTAATTATATGGACCAGTTGCATATGTGAGCATAGAATTTCAGAAAAACTATAAAAAGTGTTGTGATCCAAGGATACCCCTAAATATGAACTTGTTCAATTGAAGTGTTTAACTGAAACACAAAGGAACGTGTTGGGCCCAGG
>NW_023339696.1:1113255-1118274 GCF_004916995.1 Morone saxatilis
AGTTAGAACTTACATTGTAGTATTTCTGGGGTTTAAATGACCCGAGGAAGGGGTTTCATTTCTACAAATACACACATGTTCTAAAGCCTGCTTCTCATATTTTAAAGTTTTTTATCTCAACATTTGACAGTTTTTAGGGTTTGTATTGTTTTTACTAGCATTGGCACTGGCAGACAGAAGAGGCATTTGAAACCAGGCATTAGACCTGAGGGACATAAGCTATAGCCTAGCCGACAGAAAATGTAAATTGCACAAATGTTTTAAAAAATGTAAAAAAAACAAAAAATAGAAAACTGAAATTTTCCTTTTTTCTTCTTTTTTTGTTGTTCGTATAGGTTTTTTGGGGGGTCACATTGGGGAACTGGAACCTCAGTAGCCTATTTTATGACAAATTTATGTAACCCGTGAATTGAATTTTGAAATGTTTAATGGATCCAGAAATGCTAATTCTTTCCACAATAAACTGTGTAATAAATGTTTTATTTTGATAGGAAGAGATAGAGTCAGTGTTCTGTGATCTCACCTGTGGGCCACCACTATGTAGGTGAAGTCTCTGTTGTTGTGTGCGGCATCTCTACGTCACAGCCTGCCACTGAGGCACAGCAGTGTGCGGGGTATCCTCCTGCGGGAGATATCGTTGCCATGGCAACGACCACCTGCTCCGCTGCGGGGCCACGGCGGCCCCCACCGGCCTGTGACCGCGCCGCGGACCCCCGCTGGCGCGGACGGTCCTCCGTTCCTACGGAACGAGCTCCTGATTCCGGTGGACACGCGGCTGGAGAGGCCGCCTCACCGCCCCCGCCAATGCCGCTCAAACCGCCTTGCCCTTCTTCAGTAACCCGACATCATCCTCCAGCTCCGCGGGGCACCCTCGATCGATGTTCCCGGAGTACCAGAACACCCACCAGATGAGGCTGAGGAAGATGACGATGGCGCCCGCGTAGATGAGCAGGTCATAGAAGAACACGTTCACAAACACCCCGATGAGGAGCACCAGCAGTCCCACAATGTCAAAGGCTACTGCGAGCCAGAAACAGCACACACAGCGGCCCAGACCCCGGTACACCGGTTCCATGTCAACATACAGTATGTGGCTCCGAAGAGACGCTCAGGTCTCTGACAATAAGCGCTTATTTCCCGGAGCCTTTGTGCCGTGGCATTGAGTTTCAGAGCGGCTGTAAGGTGAGCCAGGTGAGGCGCTCAGCCCCGCTCAGGTCGCTAGCCTCGCAGTCACAGAGGCGGGGCGTGGTGCCCGCTGGAGGAGGGGCTACCTGGCCGGTGTGGTTGGGTTGTTTCCCTTCGGGTTTTTCATCGTTTATTTAGTAAACTTTACACTTTTATGGATTTAATTGAGAGTTAGAAATATGACGGCAAGAACAGCAGTATCCCTTTTAAAGTGAATTAGTTACTTACACAAATCATGGGCCTACATCAATAGTAAGTTTAATATTTGCATAATTCCAAAATAGAAATGCATGGCAAAAATAGCACATTGCGTTTCCTCCAGCTCCAGTGTACCCTTCCCGATCCCTTCCTCAGTGGAACAAGATGCAATTTTTTAACTTTGTCCTGCAATTTAATTACAAAAGAAAAGCCTAAAAACATCTCAAAATGCATCACAATTTTCTTGAAAGAAATAAATCATCCTAGGGGATTTTGGGATTGTTGCAGCCTAAAATGTCTTTGGAGGGGCTGATATTCAGTCAGTATTTTAGAGACCCTCAAAATTTCGTAAATCATGTTTTCAGGGGAGCTCATATCTTATTATAAGGAGCCAAGCTCCCCCTGTAGGTCGCACCCTGAAACTGGCATGTTTCAGGAGTCAGGATATTGAAGAGCCTGGTGGTGGTCAAGCAATGCTTGTTTTGTCATTGTTAAGAAGAAGAATATGTGTCACTTTATGGCACAGTTAATCTAGCTTATTCTTTCGGCTACAAGTAAGAAGGAACAAAGTGACTAACCATAATAATGTGCATTAATGTAACAATAACATAATGATAACATAACCATAGTATTGCAAACCAAGGCTGAAGCGGACAAAGGGCAACTGCCCCACCACCTAGACCCCCTGCCAGGTTGTCCATGTGGCAATTACTGAAATGATAGGGGCCCTAAGGTGGCCCCTGCATTTTTACCTAGTACTGGGGTTTAGAGGTCAAAATCATTAGTGAAGATGTAATAATTACACTGTAAAAATAAATAAATAAATAAAAAAAAGCTTAGAAAACTCAGTTTCAAGGCAACTGTCTTCATCAAACATTTGATTTCCAGTTCCAAATGACAAGGAACCACATCATTCTTTTTGAATCACCTTAGAACACAAAAAGACACACCACCAGGATGACGTTACATTGGTAGGGTATGCTGTAGTCAGTTCCCATGTTGTCAGTTAGGTAAAACAAAGTTCAGTCCAAGACTGGTTGCCACATCTTAATAAATCCCTCAACAGCATCATGGAGGGTGTGGTTCAACTTTTTCAGAGGGAGTATTCTGCCCTTATCTGTGGAGGGAACATGTAAAGTTACCTTCAATTTCACTTTAGACTCATATGTATGAATTAAGCCATTAATTGAAGCGTTAGACTGCAGCAAATAACACTGTAAAACCTGATAAGTTAATATAACTCAAGCTATTTAGGAAACTGATTACATTAAACGATTTAAGTGTTTTAACTCAAACAATTTAAGCATGAAAAAATATTTGATTTGAGTAGAAGTAACGCAAGTATTTATTGTTAAGGTAACTTGGGTATATTAAGTTTAAAACTAGTACCTATACTATATATCATTAAAAATTGGGCATATTATCATGAAATAAAAGCAGAAATTGAAAAAATCCTAAGCATTAAAGCACAGTGGGGCTTACATTTTTGTAATGATATAAAGTCAACTTAAGGAAATGAGTCAATGAAACAAACTGGAATTAAATCACCAATACTTAAAATACTGCACAAATTTAAGTTCACTAAAACAACTGAAATTACTACTTCAACAGTCCATTTCTGAGTTGGGTTTAATTCATGTGAATGAGTGAAGTTATGGTATTTTATTAAGACGTGCTGTAAGGTTTTGCAATGAAGCGAAGCACACAAGGATTAATTAAAAGAAGGACATGTTATTTTGACACTGGAAAGAAACATACCACTAGGAAAATAAACTGCACAGACAATTAACTCCAATTCTAAGTCCAGGTGGTGCCTGCAGGGGAGAGGGAGTATCCAGACTCCTGGTCTCATATAACTCCAGCTTCACCTGACCACAAACCTGTAACGCTGAGACAACTAATGCATGCTTTTACCTTTGTGAGGCTCATAATGTCAAATGTAGGCGTTGACTTAGTTAATAAACTGTGACTTATCCTGCGAATGAAAAAGGAAACAAGCACATACAAACGGCTGCACGTGCACATACTTGGTGTGCTTTAATAACAGTCTGTTGACAACATTAAAGAGGAAGTAGTTTAAATATTATTCGACTTTCTTTTTTCTACTCATTCTGAAAGACTATATATCCTGCACCAAAATACTTGTGGATTACAATATTATGCTGATAAGTTTCAATATATACTTAAAACTCTTAAAATGGCACTAAACATGGATTTGCTTTACATTTTGCTAAAAAAATATTTTTATTATATCACAGATAGACACCTCATCTCATTCTTTGGTCTGGAATCATTACTATTTCCACACTCTACATTTACAGACTCATATACATTCGTTATCTCAGCATATTTCCTGTGTTATTTGCATGGTGCATACAGGCAGATGGACATGCTGCAGGTCAGATTAGGTCAGATCTGTTAATTCGCTGCTCTTTGGCATGGAGCCACAGCACATAGCTGAAGTGTATATGTGTGTTTGTGTGTGTGTTTGGAGGGGTGGAGTTTGGGAGCAATCAGTGGCCATGTTGATCTCAGAACATCAGAGATGGATATGTCCAGTAGCATTTCTCTGCCTCAGTAATCCTGTTCTAAAGGATTTACATGGCCCACCAGCAGCCACAATGAGCAGAAAGGCTTATGGAGAAGATGACAAATAAATAAATAACAGAGAGAGAGCAACAAGCGACAGGGACACAATGACACAGATGGGCAGCACAACAAATTACAATTACAACATTTGACATATTCATTAAATAAAATACAGGACACACATAGATGTAGAAGGGTTTAGGGCCTTGTACCACAGGAAAACACTGCCCTACAGTAGTTAGTGTTCAGAATATTACATATTAATGACATCTTTTAGCCCATTGTGTTACAAGTTAAAGTTACAGAACCTAAGGTGGTAACTTGGTTAGTATTGCACGCACAATAGCCTCTGAATCACTGGCCACTCTTGACTTTCTTTCAGCTTTTAAAGCTGCAGTAGGTAACTTTTACAAAAATAAATTTTTGTCATATTTGCTGAAACTTTCAATCTATCCTGACAGTAGAAGATTTGACAGATAATATGTGAAAAAGAGGTTCCTCTGCCTCCTCCTAGTGCTTCAAATTGTATTTGCAAGAATCCACCAGGTCTGAACAAAAACAACCAATCAGAGCTAAGAAAGATACAGTCAAATACTGATGCTTTAGGACCTGTAAATGAGATTCCACAATCAATTAACTTCAAACCACCAACCTGAAGCATTGGTTGACAACCTGGAAATTAGACTCAACAGTCAACTATTTGTCTTGGCTCTGATTTGTTGTATTCTTCAGACTTGGTGGATCCTTAAAGGAGGAGCCAGAGGAACCAGATTTTTTCACCCTCCTGTGGGTCTGGGAGAAATTTGGTAAGGGATCAAGACCACAAAGGGCAAGCTTCCTTTTTCTGTTCCCCAAGCTTTTTTTGTTGCTCCAAATCCAATGTTTTACGGTCACATCTCAAAGTTGGTTGGCTTGGTTTTAGACTTAATGTGCTTCATAAAAGGATTTTCTGAAATGTTAGCGGATGGAATGAATGGGAAATTGACTTCTAGAACTGGAGCTGTTTAAAAAGGGGGGGTTACTGTCTGTAAAGGCCTCTGCACACCA
>NW_023339696.1:1118374-1119742 GCF_004916995.1 Morone saxatilis
TGGCAACAGAGGCAAGGAAAAACTTCCTTTTAAGAGGCAGAAACCTAGGACAGACCCCGGCTCTAGGTGGGTGGTCGTCTGCCTTGACCAGTTGGGGTGAGAGACAGACAGACAGACAGACAGAGGTGCACAGCAACATAGTGACTGATGATGATGAACATGAACAATTGTGTGTGTTTCTTCTGCTGTATTTCTCTAGGCTGCTACTTTTTAAAAAACAATAAACACACTGAGAAAACATATATACTCAAGAACGTTTTGGCGGCCTAATGATATTCTTTTGTTTAGGTAATTGACCCAAATCTTTTAGTTTTAGAAACAAAACAAAAAAGTCTGCATTTCAAAAATTGTTCCCAGTAAGCTGTGGACCTGTGTTTTTATGATTTCACTCTGACATCTACAAGTTGGGACAATGTGAACCATCTAAATCAGTCATTCATTTATAAGCTACATAAGTAAACACAATAAATAAACAAGTATTAAATGATAAATTTTTTTAAATGGTACTCTCCAACTTACCTAGAGCCTTTCTGTGTGTTGAGAGAAGTTCTGCATCGACAGAAATAAAGATGGATGACATGACAGCATCTCTGCTGGTGGCTGGCTATAAAGCCTGCTGCTTCCATGTTAGCAGATGGGACATGTTCCAAACAAAAAAAATCACACATACACATCACATATTATTTCCCCAAAGATGGTTTCTGTCATTTTATGTAGTTCTTATCATGCTGATGTATGTTCAAGTGCTCTTTTTTCTAATCTGTTTGGTTTTAGTTATTTGAAGCTATAAAAAGGTGGGTTCACGTCATGATTGACAGCTGAGCCCTGCTCGTGAATGAGTCGGCCTGGTGTATGGGCGGTTTAATATGGGGCCTTATGGAGATTGACTCACTGCTAGAGCCAGCCTCATGTGGCTGTTAGAAGAACTGCAGTCTTTTTAACTTCCATTTTAACTTAATTTGCCAACCATGGAGGCTGCAGCTAAACCCCAACCAGACACAGATTTTTTTTTAAAGGGTCACAAGCCTAAAAGGTTGTGTATTTTATATGCGTAATTCATATGTTTGTGTTTCTTAAGGTAAAATCTCAGTACTGTATCTAACTGGTAACTAACAGCTGTGGAGTAAAAAGTAAAATGTTTCCAAGTATAAAGTAGTATGGACATACTTCTGTTTGAGGTAAAGTATAGTGTAAAGGTACAGTGTTTGAGTATATGTACTTAGTTACTCTTTAGGGGACTCAACAATCAACTATGTTTAAGGCACCAACCCAAAGCATCTGTGTTTGACATCCTGGGACCCAACAATCAACCTTTCTCAGCTCTGATTGGTTGTTTTCATTCAGGCCCGGTGGATTCTTACAAATACC
>NW_023339696.1:1119749-1123377 GCF_004916995.1 Morone saxatilis
AGCCAGAGGAACCTGATATTTTCAGATTATCTGTCTCATGTACTACTGTCAGGATATAGTGAAGGTTTCAGCAAATATGACATATTTTGATTAAAGTTACCTACTGCAGCTTTAAATTCAAATGTACTTCAACTACATTCACTTTCATTTCAATTTCTCTTACTGTAGCAGTGAGCAGAGCAGATGCCACCTGCTGGTGTATTTGTTCTGTATCAGTGGAATGAACCCGGCCTACATGAGTGATGCGTAACTATAAGTAAAACAAGTGGGGATGACACAGCAGGAAAAAATTAACACAATTTGCACATTTATTGATTCTAGATTAGGAGTAGATACCTTTTGAAGAGTTTGAAAATACTTTTTTTGCACAACAAACAACTTCTCCAGACATGCATTAAAGGCAAAAAATATGATTATTGGACTGTATAAAGACATACATTTGTCAAGGGTTTTAAAGTGAGCAGCAGATTTCTGTGTAAAAATAAACTACAGTGCTCTCTAGTGACAATCTGATATGGTGACACGGTTTCTAAATCATCCCAAACATATCTTAGTACTTCTGAAGTGGCATTTGTTACTCATGACACTATTGTACTGACTGATAATCTGTGATAATATAGACCCAGCAGTTTTACTGTAAAGGTCCAGTGTGTAATATTGAGCAGGATCTACAAAACAGAATATAACATTCATAGCTATGTTTTCATTAGTGTTTAATCACTTGAGAGGTTGACTTAGAATGAGCTGTTTTTAATATGGAGCGGGTCCTCTTCTACGGAGGCTGCTATTTTGAACCGTCATGTTTCTAGGCTCTTGATAGGGAAGGTCAAGTTTTGCGACCACCGTAGTTTCTCCTTCTTGCGCTTGGAAGGGGAGGGTGAAGCGAGGGAGTTGTGACTCACTGCTAGAGGTCACTAAATCCTACACACCGGACCTTTAACAGTAAAATAATAAAATGCCAATTTTATTTTTTACATTTTTTATATATATTTTAATAGTCAAATTGTTCAACATGTCCCCAGACAATGTCTGAATTGAAAACTGCATTTTGAGGGGTTTCATGTGACCAACCAGTGCTTTGTGAACTCCACCACCACAAAGTCAACTTCAGCATGACCTGTGAAATATGAAACCAGACACAATGTGGTCTGAAAATGAACACTCTGTTTTCCCAATTTATTATTTTATTGTCATAGTTGTTTGCTTTAATAACATTTGAACACGCTCAAGCACACTGCCAGAACGCCACATGAGAAACCAAAAAGTGGGTAAAAGCAAAGGTAGACATGTACACCCAAGATAAACATTTTGGTTTCAACTGGTTTAAGTTCTTTCAAACAATTTCTTTTGCAATTTTACTTACTGAAAATCGTTTTCTATATTCCAAGCAAAACCCTGGTCATCATCTGTTTAGAGATATAACTTCTGCCATTTTTCATTGTCATTTATGAAAGCAAGAAAAAAAAAAAAATCTGGAAGAAAAAAAAAAAAATCATGTACTGATGAGTAGACCAGAGGAGGGAGGTGGGAGAGGTGGTGGTAGGGCTAACCCAGAAATGGCATAGCTGAGCTCTCAATATGAGAAAGCTGACTCGTGTGGACTTCATCTTGGTTTGTCATTTGCTTTAAAAACAGGTTTTCTTTTTCACGAGTATTTTTTCTGAAGCTGATCTTCGGCACACGGAAGGGGGGCAGGGAGGTGCCGTCGCCGCTGACAACAGTGTGGGCGGGTTATGACCGAGCTCCGCCCGTTCCTTCTCACCGGGACCTGCAGGCAGCTCCATAGTCTTCAGTCCCGCTCGGCAACCAGCTTCAGCACCTTACCGATGGCGATGGTCTTACCTGAAACACACGCAGACAAAGAGCATCACAGTTCTGGCTCAGCTTCACTAACAAGAATCAGTCTCAAAATGATTTATTAAAATCCAATACTGCCTAAAATGTGGTATCGGCGAGTAATTGTGTCTGCACTGATCCCATAGCATGTCACTTATTAGCCCAAAATTGGACCCTGCTACTTTCCAGCATTTGCCATTTTGTTCGGACTCTGACAAAGGGTTGACCTGAGCCAGAACTTACAATGACAACAATCACACAGGCTTAGTAGTATACACTTGCTAAGAATTATACAAATATCCACGGAAAAATCATTAAATCAATTAATGTATTATGCTACTGATAAGATTTCACTGTGCAGCTACATTTTGATCAGGATTACTTTAATGCTAATTTCAAGAGTGAAGGATCAACTAAGGACTTATCAAGCTATGAATGACGAGTGAACGTGCCAGGAAACAAATATGACGATATCGTCCCAATTAAAATATTTTTAGTTTATATTATTTTTCTAGAGAAGAGTCACCACTCTGTTGGTCAACAGAAAAGTGCTGGCGGTCGTACAGTAGTGTCACAGAGTGATGCATTTCGGTACTGACAAACAATCTTTGTCTATATGCAGACACCAGCTGCAGAGAGTAGAAAAACTTTTCACTGTAGTGTTACTGAGTTAACGTTCATCATCTACAGCTGCCATTATTGCTATTTTATTTGCATCACATCAAACTAACAGTTATTTTATCACCATTTCTCTCTGACCTGTAGTAAAATAAATTGTTAATCAATAAAAGAATTCAGAAAAACAAGTGTCCTTCTAGCTCTACCTTCGTCCCGTAAGGTAAACCGTCCCATCTGAGGAAAGTCTTTAAAGGTCTCGAGGCAAATGGTTCCTGCCGTGCGCAGACGGGCGATGCAGACCTGGTCCTGTTTGACAAATCGTGGTCGTGTCTTACTCTTCTCTCCCGACTTCTTGTCTACCAGACAGATTAAGGCCTGCAGACGGAGCACAGGAAGACAGAACATCAGCACAGACACAACTATAATACAGTCAATAGTCCGGAACATCCACCAGTTACATGTGCTAAACCAAAGAGCTACGATAAAGAACATTACAACATTAACACTCAACAAGTCATTATTCCTCAACAGCTTTAACCCTTTAGGCGCCAGGTTTTATTTTTAAATCTAGATTTGACATCTAATTTCAGAAGGACTCTGGGCTTGAAAGTGGTTTGAGATTAGAGACAAATGTAATGGGACAAATTTTGGGGAGATGACCTAAGTTTATCTTAGGGAGTACTTTTCAATCTTATTTGCATACTTATGGACGTCTACTGGTGTGGCGGCACATTGGACTAGTAATTTTTCATGAAATACCTCGGTATTATTGAAAGAGAGTTGACTTATTTATCATGATTACACCGCCTCCATCATTTGTTTATGTTGTTCCCCATATCAATGACAGGGAAAAGTAATTGTAAGATAACGTTCGTAAATGAACTTTTACTACACACACTCGTGGAATAACGTATGGCGTTTTTATGATTAGTTTTTTTTTTTACCAACACACCCTCTTGCGGGAGGACACTTTTCGTCTTTCTTTTTTTCTTCTCTTCTTCTTATTATATTAGTATTTATCATTCATTCATTATTATTATTATTATTATATCTAATAATTAATTTAATTATAGTGGGCCTAATCTGTGCCCATCTTCCAGTAAAGTTTGTAGTATTTGTATAGTGTTGGAATTTCATTGAAGGCACGTACAGTAGACAATATAACAATATTGAG
>NW_023339696.1:1123477-1125794 GCF_004916995.1 Morone saxatilis
AAAACACAATGATTCCTATATTCAGGTGATTATACACTAATGAAAACATACCTATGAATATTATATTCCATTTCTGACAACAGATCCTCCTAAATGTTACACACTGGACCTTTAAAAGATAAAAGTGGCATGTAACTACAGCATGTCACATCTCTAATGTTATTACAACACTAGAAAACACTATCAGATATAGCTAGCTAACTGACTAACGATTAATGTAGATTAGTTATCCAGTGTAGCTAATTTACATTTATCCCTCTGTAGCTCTATATCAAAAGTATTTTGTTCTGCAGCAAAACACAAGCTAACTAGCTAGCTAACTGACTAACGATTAATGTGGCTTATCTATCCACAAGCAATGATTAATGTAGATTAGCTAGCTGTTTAGCTTGATTAGTGTAGTTAGTTTAGTGTTTTGCTAATATTAGCTAAATGTAGCACTAAAAAAAAAATGAACTGCTGATTTTAATTAGATGTTAATTAGTTTTGTAGGTATTTGGTCATAAAGCAAAACTAAGTACAGGATAAATAATACAAATAATAATTGGCCTGATGGTGGCGCTAGATGAAGAAGTCAGAAGATCACAGTGTGATTACAATTCAGCCTGAGGGGGTCATAAATGTGTGTACAAAATGTAATGGCTCTTTATCCAGTGGTTGTTATTATAATATGTCAGCATGAGCCAAAGTTGACTGATCAAATTTGAACTAAAATTAAACTTATATTAAGTGTTTAAGATTTACGTCTCCAGTTAGAACCAGTGGGCTTTGAGCTGAGAGCCACAGACAGTAGGGACATCAGAAAGTACTGAGAAACAGATTTGTTGGTATTGGTCTTTTCATTGCATTTGGACAATAGAGAAATGTAGAATAATGTGACAACTGTTGTATGCTGACCTGTTGTGTTCTCTGTGGGGTGGTTTCCTCCAGAGTGGCCATGCTCTCCAACATATCAACCATGGACCCTTCCTCCCAGGATGGGGAGGACACCAAAGCCTCCACACCTCTCAACCCTCTCCAGGATGAGGAATTACCTCGCTGTCAGAGCGGTCAGGCTCCATCCTGTTGGCTCCTCTTCTTTAAACCCATCCTGGTCATCGGTGTCGGAATGCTGCTGTTTGGATCAGGCACCACCCTGTCCCTGCTCTACTTCACCTGGGTGGGCAATGTGCCCTACCTGCTGGGGCCGCTGTTCCTCTCTGTGGGTCTTATGTTCCTGGTCACCGGCCTGGTCTGGATCCCGGTGCTCAAACAGAGCCTGGAGCACAAGGCACTTACCAAGGTCCACCATGGGAAGGGGCTCCAAGTAGGTGACTGATGGGGTAGACTGGAACCACTGGGACCAAAATGCTTTTAAACCACAAAGTAGAAGTACAAGTGTATGACAGATGCTTTGGGACAGATTTGTGATATAAATGAACACATAGGTTCGTAGAAGCCAGAGCTTTTGGAGTTTAACCCAAACTAGGGACTCAAAGTCAGGATCTGCGTCAAGTCTGAGCATCTGACATTTTGTTCATGTTGAGCCATTTTGTTTTTAGTTGACCCTTTAGGTTGGGGCCATAGTCAGGATTTTAGAAATACTAGAGTCATCAAGTCCCACCCCCCCTCCCCTGGAAAAAAATAGTTCTTTAATTATTTATCTAGCTGACTGTTTTCTTAAATTATGTGAATATTTTATCTTCCAGCATGAAAACCATGTGTCCCCTAAACTTTCCATTAAAAAAACATTTTATTGCAAGACAAAAGACAAAATACAAGCAGGACAACCGGACAAAGACAAAAACTGTTCAATACAAGTGTTACTTGCTTTGTTAAGAACAATGATGTTGGTGTATGCGTGTGGGATGAAGTCTGTAGGGTGGATGGGTGAAAATGGTGGGAGGGATGCTCAGGAAAGGCACAGGAGATGAAGAAGGAAAAAATATTTAAAAAACATTAACTAATGCTTTTGTGATGTATACTACTATCTGCTCTATACTAATACTAATCCTACCTTTGCCACCACCAGTGCTGCTACTACGATTACTATTAATAATAATAATAATAATCGTAATAATAATAACCAGGTCAGGAGGAAATCTGGCAGTATGTGTGCCCTGGCCACCGGCAGTGAAGCGGGATCGGGGAACTCCAGAGTGGCCAACAGGATTATTGTTTCCTTTTATGATTATTGGTATGAATTTGGACTTTACATTTCATCCATATGTATGTATATTTGTATTCATTATTTTTATTTTTAATGTTGTTTTGTTGTGTTTATTTGACTAATCCATCTCAGGGTCACCACCAGACCCTTAAGGCCTCTGCACACCAA
>NW_023339696.1:1125894-1127939 GCF_004916995.1 Morone saxatilis
ATTTGCACTTCTTCAATGCAGGTGTGAATGTGAAGGACTGCGTTGTAACCTGGACAGATGATGGATTTGTGTTCGATGATGACAATCTGTGAGGAAAAGAGGAATTGCAGTGATTATGAGGGAACATCCAAAAACAACACATTCTGTCACTAATGAAGGCTCCCAATGCAGCACCTCATTTCTACTCTGCTGGCATCTGAGCAACACCACAGGGGCAGTTTGCTCAAAGGTAACCAGGTAACACAGGGTGCGTACAGCTTTTTAAGAGTAAAATCCAAGCACCAGGGTGGCATTTCAGCAACATTTTTGGGAAACCTGACCCGTTTTATCTGCCTTGTTCTTGAACTTGTGCCAATACAACTGAGGACTTATCTATGAAGAGTGAACATGCCAGGAGACAACAAATATGACCAGACTGTTTCATTTCAAATATTAAAAGATTTTTGATTTACATAAGTAATTATGACCAGATTATGCTGAATATCAAGCAATTTCAAAATTGGTTTTCTATTTGTGTAGCATGAAGAAATATCAAATGTTGATTTCATTATATAACTATGCGATATATACTTTTAGGAACGGATTGACTTCCTAGTCCTACAACCACTATGTGGTCCATCGCTGGCAGGATCAAAATATGGATAGTGAATGGGAGGAGAAATTTTACCAGCCACAGATAGATTACCATTGTTTTTGTGGTTGGTGAGTGAAGTACATTTACCAGCCACTTATTTTTCAGCATTAGGCCGGTGGCTGGTGCCCATTTTGTGCCTTGTTCAGTGGTTTCCCACCCATTAACACTGTCACTGTTGCTGGAAAGTGAACCCTGGTCTTTGCATTGTTGGGTGACCACTACACTACACTATACTATAAATTACACTGAACGAAAATGTTTTCATGGAACCCCTAAAGTGCACTTAAACATCTGATCACCATTTATCACAATACGTGCTGTTCACATACAAATGAACTTGAATGATCTACTGCAGCACTGAGCTGCTGTGGTGATACTGACCTGGGCGTCGAAGGTGCGCCCTGAGTGGCAGAGGTTCTCAGCGTTACACAGGATAAAGCCAGGCAGGATCTCCTCCTCCTCAATGCCCTTCAGCCGCAGCTTGAGGTTTTCACCTGGTCCAGCATCGTCTGTCTCTACATCATCTGACAGGAGACTCAACACCTCCACCACATGCTGCGTGAGGAGAGAGGGCACAGACAAAAGGTGGAATGAGACCAGAAGATGTGTGCAGTTGATGGTGTAAAATAGACCATAACCACTAAAGACAGAGCAGTAGTTACATTTGAGAACAGTCAGGCAGAAGGAATGCATCAGTTACTGGCATTGTAGAGCAGATATCAGTGACAACACGGCCACACTGACCATGCATTTCTCATTAAGAAAAGGATAATTTGTTTGAAGTTAAATGTGATGTGTAGGACTTAATGGAAGGTATCTAGTTGACTATAGTTGTCAATAATTATATTTACATTGTTGATTTATTTTTTCACGACTCCTGGCAAGTAGCCCATTATACCTGTACTTCATTACTCCAGCCATGAACAACATGACATATTTCGGCAGTGTTGACAAATGATGCATGATAAAACTTACATATTATAAGTAGTAAGTATGTTTTAAAACATTTTTGACAATTTTATGGACATTCTGCGTTTATACTATTCAACCAATAACAAGTTATGCAGTTAAGATTCAGGGAAGTTTTCGCTCTCATTCTTGTCTTTCTCAGTTCCAGCTAATAGGAGAAAAACCTGGTGGAATATCTTACCCTGTTTGGCATCATGACCAGCTGCTGTGCTTTACTGATGGAGCCTGACTCCAGTTTGCCCAAAATCACAGTGCCCATGTCCTGATGAGACAGAGTGACAAAGAGGGTTACAGAGGAGGTGAGAGAAGAACAATGCATTCATGTCAACCAAAGACATCACCCATCATCATCATCATCATCATCATCATCATAGAAACTCAACTTTTTTTTTTTTGTCTATTTTTTTCAGCTTTTATGCCTTTATTTGATAAGACAGCTGAA
>NW_023339696.1:1128051-1128818 GCF_004916995.1 Morone saxatilis
ACTGAGCTAACCGGGCGCCCTGGAAACTCAACTCCTGTTTAGAGTGTATACACGGTGATTTAGCTTCATGTCTGAGACAACACATGCCACAGACCAAGCTGTTCATAACGTCAGTGTAATGTAAGTGCACCTTACCCAAACCCGATTCTCTACACATAATGAGAGAAGAATGCAGTTTTCCTGTGTGCACATTGAACACACTCACTCAACCCAGTGATCACCAACCGGGATTAAAACACTGATTTTCTAGAAATTGAGCTTACTGCAGTGATGTGCACATGCAAGTACTTGGGCGTACTGGTTCTAGCTTCGACTAGCGATAGACCAATTAATCAGGCCAGTTATTTGGCATTTTGGTATATTCGGCACTGGCTGATGTCTGTGTTCATCAGGCCAATAAAAAAAGATCTGCAGGTAGCCTTGTCAGTACGATGTTAGTGCTGTTGTGAGTTTTAGGAAGATGCTTTAAAAGTTGATTTTGAGCCCTGTACTATAACTCTTGTGTATTTTGCTGTAAATATACACCTAAATTTCCTATAGAATAGAATAGAATTACACATCACTTTTCTTTGTTTTGATATCGGCATTATATATCAGCCATCGACAGCCCTGCTTTCTATCGGTCGACCACTACCTTTGACTAATTCTAGGTAAATGCACTGAGACGGGGACTTGAGGCATTGCAAGTACTTGGTTTCTGCCTTTTTGCCAAAATGTAGGAAATCAATATATAGTATACATAGTTAGGGATGGGGATCGAAACCCGG
>NW_023339696.1:1128918-1136708 GCF_004916995.1 Morone saxatilis
ATTCCAATCACTGGCAGCTGTGTCCACCAATGTTTTGGAATGAAATTGTAAGCAAAGCCAGTGTTTAAAGTAAAACAAGTGAAGTCTGGCAGTTAAACTTCGCTCGCCGAGGAATGGGCTGAACGGGCGATTATTTAAGGTCTATACAAGATTTGTGTTCATTTTACCAAGCTCAAAGATTTATTATAGATGGTTAAGCGAAATGCAAACTTTTATGTATAGCAAAAACATTTCTTGTAAAGTGGGGAACACAACCTCAAATGGCCAAGCAGCATTAGGCAATTGTGCATCAAATAAAGGCCAAATGCAGTACTTCGACTGTCTCCGGGTTGAAAAAGACCAAGACGGGCCCGTCCTTCATCCATCCACCCTCCCAAAGTATCCAGCGGTAAGCGCACACACAGACTTTGTAGCTTGTCCGTCAGTTAAAAATAGTAATTGTGAAATCCGTGTTGTATATCGGCCCAGGCATACAAGCTAGTTAGCGTGATAAATGTAAATAGTTTCAGACGTGCCTGCGTGATGATGTGTTTCAGTTTGGCTCAGTAAATTTTTAAATTTATATTTTTCATTTTGGTGCTGCTGTTATTCTTTTCTATTGTTAGTTTTTTATGTCATTTCGAAGTGGCCTATTTAGCATTTAGCCATGTTTATTGAGAGGCTAGACACGATTTTTGTTATGCTCACTTGTAGTAGCAATAAAAGCAAATACCACTTCTGTTAAAACATATTGTCGGTAGTCTTCCACCAAATAGAATAGAAAAGTATCAATAATTATGGTATCGATATAAAGACTCGGATCGAAAGGAGTATTCGATAAATGGTAATAATTTGATATTCAATAAATATTAACGATCCCCATCCCTATACATAGTATGGTGAAATATAGTCTAAATGTGAACGTTCAAGCAATGACTTACAATAGTAGGTGAAAGAAATTATGAACCAATTTGGTACACCAATTTGGTACACTTTTAATTGGTGACTATAGTCATTTATTGAATGTCTTCAACTGAAAAATGTTCACTGGGTCCTCTGAACACAGTTCACAGTGTAGTATCAAAACAGTGAGTGGGCAGAATCTGTGTACTGGTAACAGTAATATATGTTTCTTGGCAGATTCCAACAATGACTGACTGCCATTAATCAGGCATTCTCAATCTTTCTAACCACCAGAGAGACAACAATGATCCATGTCTACACCTCTCTATCTCTAATGCAGACTAACATTTAGGCAATACTGGACCTAAACAAAGTTGAGATGTGTTTGGAAACATCTCTTTATGAGTGTCAATGTAAACATATGAATCAAGCAGGGGGTAAAAACACAGATTCTTACCTTGTATTTGTCTACAATGGGCAATCTGACAGGGCCATCACTTGATCTGTTGAAATGTGGCAAACTGTCCAAGTGTGGAATGAAAGGTAACCCTCTGAAATAACAAAATATGGGCAGCATTTAGTATGGAACAATTAGTTTCTGTCTATACTGTAACTGTTAGTGACAGTGAAGAGATTATGAGGAGAAACTGGAAGACTTACGTATACCAGGAGCACATGTCAGTGGGCTCCTTCAGGTTGGCCCCTGTCAGTCCGGAGCACGGCATGAAGTGAATGTCTTTCTTCGGGTTGAATCCCACCTTCTTCAAAAATGGCACTAGTTTCTCCTTACACTCTTCATACCTGAGGGTTCAACAACAGGAGGGACGTCAACACTGATATGACAGAGGACAGGATATTAGAATAACTCTTTATATAATGCAGTCCAATAAAAACACCACCATCCAGAGAATGAATGCCTGTTACAGTTGTGTCTGGAGGTGTTGAGGTCAGGTGGGAGTATGAATAGTACACCAGTCAATATAAGTGGTATGATGTGTATCTGTACCAGTATAGACTGAATTTTGTGTAACATAAAGAGCACGTTAACCAGTTTGTGTTCATAAGACAGGTGAGATTGTTTGTTTCCTCTGGAAAAGTTGCCAGTGCTCACATTATGTGACATAATTATTAATTAGTTTTCCCACATATTCAAAGAGCATTTCACCTCACAAAAAAAAAAAAACGGCATAAATAATGATCATATGTTTCTAGTGAAAGAATTAAAATAAATGAAAGGCCAAATCAAACCTTATGGCAGCCCTGCTTTGAATGAACCCACAAACTATGTTTGCCCTATTAACTGTGTAAGTACAGTTCATCAACCTACCTTAGCTTAAAAGTGAGAGCAAAACAACCACCAACATTGTTTACCTATATAGGAAGCCATGTTACTGGGAGAAATAAGGTCACGCAGTAAATAAGTTTTAAGCTAACCTTTCTAAATCTCTGTATACATGCCACAGGTCAGTAATCAGATCTCTTATTCTTGCATTTCAGTGATATACGCTACAATATGCCGTTTCCTGAATTTTTTTTTAGGGTAGAATGGTCGAGGCAGACAACCACCCACCTAAAGTCGGGGTCTGTCCTAGGTTTCTGCCTCTTAAAAGGAAGTTTTTCCTTGCCGCTGTCAAGTGCTTGCTTATGGTTGGAACTGTTTGGTCTCTAAATAATTTTAAAGAGTACGGTCTAGACCTGCTCTATTTGAAAAGTGTCCTAAGATAACCCTTTGTTATGAAGTGGCGCTACACAAATAAAATTTAATTGAACTGAATTGACAGTCCATTGGCATTGGAAAGATGTGGTTAGATGCGAACTGGCAGGGTGCGACATGAATTGATGCAAAGATGTGTCTTCTAATCTGGTCCAACTTGTGAGGTGAGTTTTCAGTCTCCTTTTGAACCTCTTTATGTCTCCTTTTTATTAATGTATCGCATCCAACAAAAATATATGCAAGAGTAAGCACAGAGAACAACAGATGACTCTCGATGCACACTATCGTGTGCGCATCCTAAAACACAGAAGCTGGGTTTCTTGTACGAGCTGCTGTTTAGGTTTGAGACGAGCCATACACTCCTGTTTGATCAGTATTGTCCATTTACCCACCTCTCAAGGCTCCAGTTGACTGTTGGATCATCCATCTTATTCACCAGAACTATCAGGTGCTTGACACCAGCCGTTTTGGCCAACATGGCATGCTCCCGTGTCTGTCCGCCCTTCTCAAAACCAGTTTCGAACTCGCCTTTCCTGGCAGAGATCACCTGAGGGTCAACACATTTATTCAGTGATTGGTTTTATCTACAAGCGCTATGAAAACACAAGGTTTTTTTTGCTGTAGCTCACTAAAAGATCAGCCTACTTCAAGTTTGGGCTGTAGTTCATGCCCTAAAAAAAAAGTCACAAGTCCCAGTGGGCTCTGCAGTATGAGGCAGGAGTTTTCTATACTGAACGTGGCTGAACATGCCTTCTTTCAAACTGCTAGCAGTATAAATATCAGGACTTAAGCATGGGGATTTACTTTCATTCTGTTTATGTTTTAATAACAGTGATGTAGCCGATCTCCTGACAAGTATACATAAACTATGTTGTTGTTTCAATGATTGCGAATAACTCATTTTAGTACTCATTTTAATTAGTCTTTATGGTTCTTGTGATGTTGCAAACCACAGGGTAGACAAAGGCCTATAAGCTAATCTTTGATCTGATGTTCCACTTTAACTTAACAGTTTATCAACTAGAGCTACAACGATTAGTTAGTTAGTTGAATGATTAGAAGAAAAACTGATGTCTTTAATCCTTTATGACAGTAAAGTCATAACTACTATTCAATTATTGAGAATATAATCAACAGATTAATTGATAATGAAAATATGTAATTAAATGTAATTAGCTGTAGCCCTATTAACAACATTGGTCATCTTCTTGACTCACCAGAACAGCCAGGTCTGCTTGTGATGCGCCTCCAATCATGTTGGGGACAAAGCTTTTGTGGCCTGGAGCGTCTAGGATGGTAAAGTGCTTTTTGTCCGTCTCAAAGTATGCTCGGCCCACCTCCACCGTCTTGCCTTTGTCCCGCTCCTCTTGATTGGTGTCTAAAGCCCAAGACAGATACCTGGGAGAAAGAAGTCATATTCTATTGTTCATTTGGTCACTAGTAAGAAATCAGACATTTTCCAAGGGCACACACACACACACACGCACACACTCACGATCCAAGCATATAGTGGACCAGCTGAAAACACAGCCACATGTCTTCTGACCACATTAACAAATGGAAACATTTAAAAGAGAGCCAGTTAGTCCACTCACCAGGTTTCCCGGTTCTTTTCCTTGGCTTCTCTCTCGTACTTCTCTAGGGTTCTCTTGTCTACCATGCCTGTTAGATACCTGGTAGAGAGGAAGGGAACAAATGAAATGTACATGTCAAAGGCCTGATGTGGTGAATGCACTTTCACTCATTTTAAGAAAAGGCAGTGAACCAAAAAAGGGGGACTACTCACATGATTTGTCCGCCAATGGTGGACTTGCCAGCATCTGGAGAGCAAGCACACAGAGCGAGTTCAGATTAGACAAAACGGTGACATCACATCATCAACTGCGCATTGAAGCTTTACCACAGCACCTGGCTAATATTCTGTTACCCCCTTTACTTCTCTAATTCAGTTTGAGAAATGAGCTTGCCGTCCTAACAGCATGTGGAACCTAGACTAAAAGGAACACAATCTACTTTGCATGTTTTTCAAGTCCTCTCATCATCGCTCTGTTTGTCCATGTTTAAGCAGTCACATCTCAGTGGTTGTACACAGAACACAGTGACTGGCTGTGCTGTTATGCATTCCTGACACAGCAGACTAACTACAGCCTCAACCCGCTCCAGACAGGTTGACTAATATGGCATTTTGTTATGAAGCAGGCTGCTACTCACTAAATGAGTCATTATGTTGTGTAAGAGTGGGTACCTTTCTAACACCTTAACACTCCATGTTGAGTGATAACAGGCCATAGTGTTAATGAGTGCACTATAAACGTGTTAGGGGACACATCACTGATGACAGAGTAAAGGTGTAATCTGTCGGCTCAGCTGGTAACATATATCAGTGTCTGCACTCAGGGTTTCTGCAAGTTGCAACAGGTTCAATTTAAGACTTTAAAGACCGATAAGAATGCAATTCAAGACCTTATTTCACATCCATACGGGCAAAGACTTTAAAGGATATTAAGGAAAATCTGTATTAGTTCCATCTCACTTTCATTTTGTAGTTGTTACAGCATAGCGATACAAATCGTTCCCAAAACACATTTAAGAAATGATCATGTAAGTTACTGGTAGGTCTGCTACTGATACATTTAACCCCAGTTCTTTTCCTCCTTTTTAAATGATGCAGGGTCCATTAAGTGGCTCAGGTTCATTACAGCAGGTATGTGACACTCCATGTTAGCTTGCTTTTGTGTTGCACTTGGCTGTTTTCACCACAGCTGATTTTTCAAATGTAGTCTCAGTGGTACAGTCTCAGGCAAACTGACTACAGTATACTAGTTTTCCTCTAACCATAACATTCATTTGGCCACAGTCTATCAGTAACACTTCAAATCAAGCAATGCAAATCAAGTGAAACCTGACTTTATTTTGTTTTGACCTACAAACAAGGTGTATGCACTAACCTACGTGTCCAATGAACACAACGTTGATGTGTTCCTTCCTGGGGGCGTCTGGCTGTGTAGGTGGAACCTTGGGTACTGGAGCTTCCTCCTCCTCCTCTATCATCATCTCTGGAGCAGTCTCCTCCGTTGTCGCCGGCACTACTGGCCCCCGGTCCCCGCCTCCTGGCTCCTCCTCGTTTGGCTCAGCCTCTTTCTGGTCCCACGGCTCCTCTGTGCTCATCTCTGTGTCGCCATTCTCCACTGGAGCTGTACAGCCATAAACACATCATTCAGGGCCTCTTCATTCATTTTGATAAACTGATTAAAATCTCAGCCATGCCAACAGAGCTAGTTTTTTAAATTCATTTTCTTTTACTGGAAACGTTTTCTGAGCTGTCTTTGTCACATAAGACATTCACTGTAAACTGCTGTGATCAGTGTCAGAGCAAAGGCACTCTTAATAAAAATCAGGGTGTTTTTTCAGTGGCAGTCAGTAAAAACTAAAAACAATTAGCCCACAATATCCTAATTGATTAAAAAAGCAAACGGTTCCAGTCCAGTGTACCATGTAACTACTGCAAAAAGCAATGCCTACATGTTTTACCAGTGACTTAAAAATGGGATATTACCCAAAGAAATACCCAACACATTCTTTAACAGTTTTTGCGCTGCTTCCCTGTCCTGTGATTGAAGTAATCAGTGTCAGCTAGCACGCGAGGACTGGTACTGTGTTCAGGCTGGTCTGTCGGTTTGTAAGGACAGTGTCCTTTACTGTTGATGGTCAAACTAGAGCAGCCAGCCAAAGGTGGTGTTTGACTAGATTTCACAGTTTACATAAACATTCACTGGCACTCAATGTCTGCTAAACAACTCGCTCTGGACTGTAGTTTTAACCTCTGCCAGAGTGTTATATATATTATATTATGTTAATATATTTCTGCTTTATGCTATCTTTATCCAATCAGGAACCGATTTATGAATTATGTTTAGCTCCATGCTTCAGTTTGACAACCGCCTGGTATAGTGTAACCCTTCACACAGGCCGTACAGTAATAGCCACCATGGCATGCCGTGGTTTTAAAAGACAAACAAAGAGGGAATGAGAAGAAAGGCCACCACAATGCAGCAAACTGTTTGAGAAATTTTCTTTATGAAATGCAGTACTACAACAGCAATGAAAACTTAGCACCAAAGGAGGAGACAATATAGGAAACAATGACAGTGCTCTGACATAAAGCCTCCTACTCAGTTCAGCAGTACTGCAGACAAACAGATCCTGGTTCAGTGAGTTACCAGCTCTGGTTCCTCACATATCTATTTAATCGAACTTATAAAAACTAAGTTAAGTAGTTACATTACTTTGCAACAGCTGCTAAGCATCAAATGCAGGTAAACTTTTGGTTTGGTGGAAAAATAAATTAAATAACAGCAAGGTTTACATTACTGAGTTTTTGTGTACCAGCTGAGACTAATGTGACCCTCACTGTCCACCGTACCATCATGACATCATCAAATGAAAGCAGCTTATTACCATTTGGTGCTTTATACACAATGTCTTATCAGAAACATCTACGTTCCAGGTTTTTAGACATGTGGCAACACATTACCGGTGTGAGGACACAAAAAGCTAAATGTGAAGACAAAGAAAAATCAGATGTTGGCCTTTTTTTGCGAGAGGTGGTGTCTAAATGACACAGGAGCCCTGAAATCCTGCTTAAAATACACACCACTTGGGAAATTAGTACACGGTGCTCTTGATTTAAAAACAATACAAGGGAGTGGTGCATCTTCTCACAGGAGCATCTTTGACTCAGTTGTGTGAATGTGTGCACACTACTCAAACATTGCATTTACACTAAATGATGAATGTTCATGCTTCGATCAGATCATAAAAGCAACCTCTGACTGAGGTTCTTTTGGACATATACTATCCAAGTATACAGAAAAGGTGCAAAGCTGCTTCACATTAGGACCCAGTGTTTCCTCTAGGATTTTTTAGCAGTGGAGCAGCCTGTACCAACAAGCCTACCCGCGCTAACCTAAACCCCTTTTTAGTCTATTCCACTGTGCACGACTTTGGTCAGTTTATTACTGGTGTTTAAAATGTGCTTTATAAATAAATTTACTTACTTAATTCCATCATTTACAGTTAAAGGTTATATTTGGAAAGACTGCTATATTAATCTTAACTGAATATAAATTTAACAAATTATGTTGTGTTGTCAGGTTGTTTCACTTAATTTTGAGACATTTACATAGTTTTTAGA
>NW_023339696.1:1136725-1152143 GCF_004916995.1 Morone saxatilis
AGGCCAGAAGAGATAAAACAGTTAAATAGTTCAAAGAAAATTAAATTACAAAAAGGAAAAAAAAATCCTATATTCCTTATTTCCTATTCTGCTAATCACTACAGCTACACTAGATTTATATTGTGGCCACTTTGGGGTCCTAACACATTAAAATTATATTGTATATTATATTATCAAAATGTTTTACTGTCACGTCACTTTTGTGTAGCTCCTATCTTACTTTACAAAATCTTACAAGAGTCATTAATCTTTAAACAACCAGAAGTTTCCTTACTCTATCAAAAAACCTCCCACATTCAATATGCCTTAAGTACATTTGTGACCTTGTACAATGTAAACCAGTGGTTTAGGAAAAGTTTTACTACCTAAATATTTGCTCTGTTCTATTAATTTATCTACAGCATCAACTGCTGTGGTTGTCAGCAGTTAACATACAACCACATCTCTGTGCTTCCCTTTCTTCTAACTGTGATATTATTTCCACTCAAGTGTCAAACAGACTATCCTTGTACCTTATTTACATGACTGCAGAATTGAATGAGACGATAACAATGCTAACACAGCTGCAGCATCATTTGGCTAAATGCTAAAATGCTGTTTGTTGTTATCAATTATAGCCGGTGGATTCTTGCAAATGCCCAATTAGGAAACCACTATGGAGGGGCAGAGGAAACATAGATTAGTTTCACAGATTATCTGTCTCATGTACTACTGTCAGGGTATAGTGAAAGTTTCAGCAAATATGCCAAAAATAACTTTATAAAGGTTAGCTATTGGAGTTATTAACATAACAAAGGGGAAAAAAATACCAAGGCTGCACACTAGCACACGATAGATATCTCACATCAGGAGAAACAAATAATTCATAATCACATTTTACAAGTTTAGAAGTCAACTCGATTTTGAAAACCGCAAGCCTCTCTAAAGTACTCCTGTACGTTTTGTGCTGTTATCTGCCACTAAAACAAGGCCATTTCTTTTTTAAAATGATAATGAAACAGAGCCCCAGTCAATGTGACAGAGCAAGATCCAAAGATCCAGCCTGAGACAAAACAAAAGATAAACAGGTGTTTAAAACTCACTGCTGTTAGTTTGTGGTCAAAAGATGCAGATACATATAGCCAACACTGCTAAAAGACTACAGAAAGGGGGAATTGAGCTTTCAGGCAAAAAGAACTGCTGTAATTGGGTCTCAGTAACTCATGATGTAAGAGTCAATATAGGCTTTGTTAATCCTGTCGGTTCAGGGTGGGCCTGCACACGTCGGACAATGAGGTAAGCAGTAACAGCATGTATGTGACACACAGCACAGAGAGAAATCCCGCTTATACATGGACCCCATACGTACCAGCATTTTCTGACCCCTCCATGGTGGATATCTTTTCAACAGCCACTGAAAAATAAACAATGGTCAAGTTATTTTTAATTTGACATGAACCCAACTGACCTGTTCCCCTAGCTACAGACCAAACTCAATTAGTGAAACAGTGTGGGCATTTCAATACTGAGTGTAAATCTTTAAACTGTGAGAGTTCAAATGAAAACAAGGCTACTGCTTCATGTTGCATAAACAGATTTCACTATACCTCCAGAGGCCACCTTAAAGGTGCATTAAGTCATTCTTATAAAAAATTATATTTGCTGAAACTTTCACTATATCAGTCAGTAGAACATGAGACAGTTAATCAGTGAAACAATCTGGTTCCTCTGGCTCCTCCTAGTGCTCCTAATGGTATTTGAAATAATTCACTGGGCCTGGATGAAGACAATGAATCAGAACAAAAAATATGTTAAAATGCTTTGGGCTGGTGGACTCAACAATAATCTATGGCTCTGATTGCTTGTTTTTGTTCAGGTGGAATTTTGTATTTTATTGTTGTACATTTTATCCTGCACTAGTACCATCAAGTAGTTAATGTTTAACCAAATAGGATTTTTTAAATTTTTTTTTATAAAAGTTGCCTACTGTCGCTTTAACAGATTTTACTATGCCACTATGTCCACATGGCAACTTAAGTCAAGGCTGGGGAAAGACAACAGCTTTACATTTCAAGTTTGTGTTGGAGAAAAGTTCCATTGGGCGACATGGCCCATGGTTTGCATAAATGGGACACTAGTGGAAGGTTTTGGAACCCGTGGCATGCGGGATGTGTCCAACACAGTGTGTGTTGGTCTAAGCTATTTATTGGGAGTTATGTAGATATGGGATATGCTAACATAAAATGAAAGCGGCCGTGTTGCTGTAGCACTCAGCCTCTGCCAGGTCTGCCTGCTCGCGGTTTCTAATGACACATTTTGCCCCACTCTTTACCAGCAGTGCGTCAGAACATCCACGTCACACCAAACACTCACGTTCCCACTAATTTCTTTCCAATGACGAGCCCAGCGTTTACCATCAGGTGAAGTCGGACTGTTACAAAATGACAGAGGTGACCACCAGCACCTCAGTTCTTGGTTCCATTTACTGGTTAGAACAAACAGTTGCTCTGCCAAACACATTAACTAAACACAGAGATAAGAGGCGTTCAATTGAGAAACCACACGGGCTAACCAAAACGCTAGCTAGCTTCCGCCGGTTAGTTGTAACAAGCTAATGCCGGCTATGTTGCTGCCTTTAAAGCCAGTTATGACTGTTCGACAAGCTACAGCACCACTCGACTGCTTTAGTAACGTTAACATTGCAGGTTACAGTTCAAGTTAAACAGCGTCCGGCATACCAAGTAAATTAGAGTTACACCAAACAGCCAGGCAACTAGCTAACCTAACGTGTGTTGCGCTTCAAGGAACGCGTGTCTGTACAGTGGCTAGCAAGCTAGCAACTACCCAGCCCAGACTGCCGTTAGCTGAATGCTAGCTAGCGTAGCTCCCCAACGTGACTGTGAACTTACCAGCAGAGTCGAGATTTTCCGAATGTGCCTTAATGGGAAAAGACGGAACAAATTCGGCGGCGTTTACATTGGGCACAAACGGTTTAGCGTTTACATTTAAGGTTTGAAATGCCGACTCAAGTTGTCCGTCGATTGTGGCCTCCACATCGTCCTCTTGTTCCCAGGAATCAGGGGCAGTGTCTCTCGGGTCCATCGTGGGTCTTGGATTTTCACTACTGTGATATTTGAGCTACGCAGTTCTCGGTCTACGTAAGTGTCCGCCCAAAACCCGGTGTTAAGGTCACCCCTTGGAATGATTAGGAGCGTCCCAACTTTAAGTGCAATGTTTTGTCTCCGATTCCGGTGAAATAAAACAGCCGGTTTCTGTCGGTGAGACGCCAGAGAGGATATTCGACTCAGCACTCCCAGAGACAGTCCGCGTGAGCTAATGCGTCCCGTCAGTCGACGTGCTACCCGCAGTGACCTCTGGGATATGAAGTCTTATTCTAAAGCGGAAAACATTTGTCTTGAAAGAGTCCCGAAGGCAAAAAAAACTACATTCCCCAAAGGCTAGAGTTTACGTCAGTAGTTTGTGACCTTTTCAGGAACCGCAGATTCGATTAAGGGTTTCTTTTAGCAAACATGGATGTATGGTAGCAAATGGAGAATGACTTATATGCTTAGTAAAACAACTTGACTCACTCACTAATATTATGTGCATTGATTTTTTTTTTGGTTTGGAAAGCTCATTATACTTAGAGACAACATTTTAAGTTGCGCACTGAATTTTTAACATATTCTAGGATTGCAAAATTCCTCATGGTGAATTGTTGAGAAAGTTTTGGAACACCAATAATAAGGTTATTAAAACGTTTGCCCTGTCACTCAAACTAATAAGGGAAATAATGACCCAATGGTCCATAATTTAATAAAAAATATATGTTTGGTTTTGTAATGGCCTCCACACACCAACCCGACGGCCGACCGTCGGCAGAAAAGCAGTCGGACTGATCAGTCGGCTCCCGTCTCCTCGAGTCGGTCAAAAAAATGCCTCCGAACACACCAAACCGACGCCAACTGGAGCGTACGTTCTTGCGCGGAGGCGGTAATGCGCCACATAACAGCAGGCGGCGGCTAATCTGTGTTGTCGCCAAAAAAAATGAAAACCGGAAATAACGGAGAGAGTGTTTGATAGTAGTCAACAGGATCGTTAATTGTCATTACTCGCTGAACGGAAAATACGATGGCTAATAATTAACAAGATACTGGCGTTGGCGTAGTATGTTTACCATTAGTCACTTCCCGGTTTTCTCGTGCACTCACTGATTCGCTATCAACGGGATAGCACTCCACCAATCAGATTGGTCAATTGAGGCACCGAAATGAAGGCTGACGCTGACTCCGACTGACGACGGGAAAACACCGAACCGATCGAGTCACCGAACCTCGCCCGACTGTCTGACGCGTCCGACGGCTGAATAATCGGGTTGGTGTTGCGGAGGCCCTTAACACACCAATCTCCAATCACTATTAATAAAGTAAGAAACAAAAGTCCCTTTTAATTAATTTTTTCATTGCAACCAATGAATGCATTTATAACCAGATTTGGGTACAAGAGGTGGTGCCAAACAGCTTGGTTATAAGTCAATACAAACCTATAATAAGGAAGTCTAATGAACACCATTACGACAGTAGTAATGCAACATAAATATCATGCAACTTTTCCTGTAGAGCTCCTCCGGATAATCCTGTCTGATCAAGTGAACTGAACTAATATATATACAACACACTTTATATTATGATATAAAATATTTTGTGAATTTTAAATATGCCCTCGGTTCGAAATCAAGTCCAACAAATAAATTACCAGTTTCAACCAGAGGAAGTTGGCCCCTTTTGTAAAAAAGTAGTGCCCCTGCGGGCATAACTTCAAATTCAATAACTAGCCAACACTCACCTTTAGACTGAGCAGTACATAAAGAAGTGATATACTTAATAATTGTTTGCTATTATTTGATTGATAATAAGTCTCTTTCAGACAAAAGCATCATCAATAAAAGCAACAACGTCTACAATATAATTGCAAATTCAGGACTACTTCAATGGGCTTAAAAGACTAAATAAAGCCAGGATGTGTTGCGCATTAGATTGTACATGTGTTGCAATTACTGTAACGCAACATTCCATATTACATTTTATTGTGGTGTATGTCAAAATGTAATTATCACTGCCAGTACATAAATTGATTTTTGCAAAGGTGGGTCCCAATTAAAGTCTCAAGTTTTGGCTATGAAGTCCAAAGTCAAGTTGAAATAAGTCCAGTCCTAAACCCCTTGTGCTTCACATCCCCAAACAAATTATGATATATATTTTCCACAAACTGAGTAAAAAATTAGCAGTAGAATGGTACATTTTATTTATAACATTTTATTTAAAGGTGCCTCTCTGGGCACTCGAGGACACCGTACAACACAATAAAAAATAAAAACAGTAAAGAAATAAGAAACAGATAAGAAAAACGACAATGTAAGATAGTTAGTGAGGTATGCAATTCTGAATAGGTGAGTTTTTAGTCCTTGATTTGAAGAGTGTGAGAGAGTCCAGGTTCCTGAGGTCTGGTGGGAGTGAGTTTCCAGAATCGGGGGGCAGAGCAGCCGAAAGCCCTGCAATTCCCCATGGTGACGAGCGGGGGGCGGGAGGGACAGAGAGGTGGACAGAGGAGGCAGATCTGAGGAACGGGAAGGGGTGGCAATGTGGGAGGAGTTTCGGAACCAGATAATGGAGGGAAAGGTTGTGATGTGCCTTGAAATTAAACAGGAGGATTTGAAGTCAAGTGCGGAGTTTGACCGGGAGCCCAGTGTTGCTGCACAACAGAGGTAATTGTGGGTAGACCGAAGCAGAAGGGAGGTTGCAGTAGTCGATGGCGGGAGGTGACAAGGCTGTGTACAAGAATGGCAGTGGAGTGGGGAGAAAGGGAGGGGCGGAGGCCCGATTAATATTGCGTAGGTGGAAATATGCAGACCAGGGTGATGTTCATTGATATGGGATTGGAAAGAATAATGTGCTGTCAAGGATGACACCCAGACTCTTAACCTGGGGGGAGGGGGAGACAGAGGAGTGTCGATGGTGAGGGAAAAACTGGTCAGCTTTTGAGAGGGTTGATTAGTGCCTAATAAGAAAGAAATTCCTGTTTTATTCACTGTTTAGTTTGAGGAAGTTGGAGAAACAGGATTTGAGTTCATGAAGCAGTCCAGTGAGGGAGGAAGTTGGGAGAGTGGAATTGGTTTGCTGGAGAGGTAGAGGCTGGGTGTTCATCCGCGTAGCAATGAAAGGTGGATGTTATTTGCCGGAAGATATTGCCAAGGGGAAGGACGTAGATGATGAAGAGAAGGCCCAGGACAGAGCCCTGGGGCACACAGTGGTGACGGGGGACGGGTGGGAACTGCAGGATTGGAGTTGGATGAACCTGAGTGTGGCCTGAGAGGTAGGTATTTAAACCAGTCAAGGGGTGTGTGTGAAATACCAATTGGAATTTACAGAACCAATTCATTTACAGAAACAAACTGGTTGGCTTTTTGGAAATTGTTAGTACTTTCAAATAAACATTGAAAATGATTTTAAGGCAAACTGGATCCATGCGGTGATGTGTTTTGCACCTGACAACACCACCCTTTATGCTTTGTCAATGTGATTGGCTTACTGTTCAAAAACCTGATTTTAAATATAATCTATTGGTTTATAGGCGCGTGCTAATAAACAAATTCTAAAACCAAACAAACCGGTTTGTGTTTTTATATCGTTCTAAGGTGACTCAATGAAAGGATCTGATCATGTGGTAATGGTGGGATGCTTACCCTAAATGTAAACAAAATGCCTGCTTAGGCTAGCTAGCTAAATTACATTAATCGTTAACTAAGCTAATTGGCTAGCATTTTTTCTTAACATTAGTCCCTAGAATTGTAACTGGCTACCCATCAATTGATTGTAGAATTATCTGTGAATAAGGCAAGGGATTTGTTAACATTCAGCTTCCTTTAAGATGGACTACGTATTTTTCCCTATTTATCTTTTCACTTGTCTTTTACACATAGACTAGGCACACACATAGCATATCTAGTACAGGGAAAGGAAAAACGTTGACCGAAGTTTTGCTCAACCTGTTTCTGGAGCACGAGGCAAAAAGGGGTGGAGTTTAGGAAGGGTCCAATTTTGCCTCCGACCCCAAGTCCATGTACTTAAGTCCACACTTATCAGCAGTAATCAGTAGTATTTTTCATACATTTTTATTTGTTTTGGTACCGCTGTTTTGCCTTATTTTGTGTTCGTTGTCAAGGTTAGGGTTCAGATTGCACAAAAGTCTGAAAGCAGGTTACTGACATACACATTAACTGATTTAAAGTATATCTGTTGTAACAAAAATTTGCAATTAGTGTCAATAATACAGATATGGGGAAGATATCAAGTCATTCCAAGTCAAAAGGCATGGTCCAAGTGAAGTCAAAGTCACATTGCAAACTTGTTTTGATTTTGTTGAGTCTAAAATCATTAGATTAAATTCTCAATTGACCCTTCCTAAGCCCCGCCCCTTTTGTGACTTCTGTCAACTTTCTCCTTTCCTGAACTTAGATATGCTATGTGCTAGGCTTTGTCTCTGTGAAAAAGAAACAACATTCTGAAGATGGTCGAAAAATAAAAGCGACATAACAGCCACATCTCAGTTTGTAAGCTAATTGTTGTGCACCAAGCAGTCAAGACACAAGTAACAGGTTTTAAATTCAAAAGGTGGGTTTATTTTCCCCCCAAAAGATTCAACAAAACAGATTATTGAAGGCAACTGAATTAACTGAGTTATAGGGCCCTTAAAGAGGTCAAAAAACAAAAAAAACACAACCCTACGAATAATTAAGGCTACCAAGACTTTAACTCACCTAACAGACCTACCAGAATGAGACATGAGGACAAAATATATACTGGCTGATCAAACCAATAAATACACATAGGTGAGGAGCACATAGACAATTATTGAAAGTCAACACAAAGAATCACTGATCCCCCCTGGTGTCAGAGCTCTTGGTATGGTCCTTGGCTCTGCCCTCAGCCCCAACTTTTGCCAAACCAGGAAGTAGAACTAAGCAGTCAGGTAACTCAAAGACAAACAGAAATGAATAAACAACATATTAAACCAAGTAGCAATATGACACAATCACACAATGTAAACTAAATGTGTGCTAATCTAGAAAACAATGTATTGTTAAGGTGCTAATAAACAAATTCTAAACCAAACAAACGGTTTGTGTTTTATATCATTCTAAGTGACTCAAATGAAAGGATCTGATCATGTGGTAATGTGGATGTTAACTAATGTAAACAAAATGCTTGCTTACTAGCTAGCTAATTTACATTAATCGTTAACTAGCTAATTGGCTAGCATTTTTCTAACATTAGCTTAGAATTGTAACTGGCTAGCCATCAATTGATGTAAATTATCTAGTGAATAAGCAAGGGATTTGTTAACATTAGCTTCCTTAAGATGTGACTACGTATGTCCCTTTTATCTTTTCACTTGTCTTTTCAACATAGACTAGCACAGCACATAGCATATCTAAGTACAGGAAAGGAAAACGTTGACCGAGGTTTGCTCAACTGTTTCTGGAGCACAGAGCAAAAAGGGGTGGAGTTTAGGAAGGGTCAATTTTGCCTCGAGCCCAAGTCATGTGACTTAAGTCCACACTTATCAGTAATCAGTAGTATTTTTCATAAATTTTTATTTGTTTTGGTACCGCTGTTTTGCCTTATTTTGTGTTTGTTGTGAAGGTTAGGGTTCAGATTGCACAAAAGTCTGAAAGCAGGTTACTGACATACACATTTACTTTCAGTCCAGTATTTCAGTTTCAATCACTGAAATTTTTTAGTTTAAGGACAGTTGAAATTTCTACAGATTATACCACCAACTTATTTGGGTCTGTTTGTAGCTACATTAGATATACCGTAGTAATACCCCTTTACTTGTGAAATTCTGTCTTATAACACATTCATACATACTACACGTACTTTTCCACATTGTGATTTTCACTGTCTGTAAATGTGCTTTTATTTATCAATGCCTGACCATGTTTTCCCCATTGGCTTTCATTTATTGCTCTGTCAGACATCTAGGGCTCAAATACAATTACAAATGTACTTAAAGCCACAGTACATAAAAATAACTTTTTTTTCATATTCACTGAAACTTTCACTATATTCTGACAGTAGAACATGAGACAGATAATCTGTGAAAAAAACAGGTTCCTCTGGCTCCTGAGATAGTTGATTGTTGAGTCTCATTCCCAGGTCATAAAATACAGACACTTTGGGACCCTGGGAATGAGACTCAACAATCAACTAACTTTGTTGGCTCTGACTGGTTGTTTTCATTCAGGCCCGGTGGATTATTACAAATACCATTAGCAGCACTAGGAGGAGCCAGAGAAACCTGATTGTTTCACAGATTACCTGTTTTATGTTCTACTGTCAGCATATAGTGAAAGTTTCAGCAAATATAACAAAGGTTGTTTTTCATAAAAATGACCTACTGCAGCTTTAAGAACGTACACTGAAAAACCGAACCACAAACTCCCAACAGTATAGAGGAAGACTAAAAATCAGATGGAGAGGTACTTTTGGAATTAGAACTAAACATTAAGACTATACAAATGTTGAATTTAATCTGTCAAAATTACACAAAATATGTCAGTGTTTCTGTACTGTAAACTAATGGTAGAAAACATTCAAGGATAAGATTCTGCTGATTTAAATACAATCATCATTCAGACAGTGACAGAGGCAGGACAGTCCAGGACATTTCCTTACATCAAATCAAAAGCTCTTCATCAAAACATGTTCTTGTAAGGTTATAAAGTTATTGATTTCGCTTTACATTATAATAACATAACAGAACATAATAATCATTAAGAAGATTCCCCTTCATTTACACAATATAATAATTAAATAAAGAACAGTAGTAAAGACATTATCTACAGAACAAGTGCAATAAAGCTCAAATAGATTCCTTTGTAATCTTCATTCCTTATCATAACCACCACATTTAATCCACATTTTACAACTCTTTACAGTAAATGTTCAACCAGTACCTGGCTCAAAGTACTAAAGGACACCAATGGCCAAATTTGTTTTTACATTGAGGCACGTCCATGGGAGCAAAACCTACCGAGGCTCATTCAATCCCATTCAGTTCCAAAAGTCATATAAAACAATGAGAATTCCTGTTAATTAAGTTGTGTAAAGTTGCATCAAAATGCTGAATATGAGATGAAAGATGTTTGCATTTTTAGAGAGGTCCCCATCACAGTTTTATATTAGGTGTGCATTCATGACAAACTTCCATTGTGATAATTTTGGAGGACAGTGGGATCTGCATTTGTATTTATCATTTAACATCCAACATCATAGCCCCCAGTTTTCATTACAACAGTCTTTTTTAGCAGTCGGGGGTTTAAACACAAAAATCAAATCTATACAATATCACAAAACAAAATTTTGCGCTATTTTTAAATATTCTCTTACTACTTCACTGTACCATATCCGTTTTGAGGGCATGTCTATGGGCAGTTCAGTGTCATGTCAGACAGTGTTTTCTGTGTCATTTCATGTAATATTCTGATTGGTTGGTTTGTAACTGTGGTTGACGGTGGCAGCAGTCACACTATGAGAATTTGTCCCAAAATTTCTGACCTGACCTTGTGTGTCTCAGTGAAATCTAGACCATAGTTTGGATTGACAACCACAGATTTCACCACATTTCCATCATCATTGACTAACTTCCATCTGGGATGGTTCCAACCAAACTGTGTAAAGACCTTTAGGATCTACCCTAAACATGTCTGTGGTATTGTCCCAGTGTGGGACACTGTTTGAACTTTGTGACCTTCTATCCCCAGAAATCCTTTAAAGGTTATATATATATATATATGAGAGTTAGAACATTAATATAGCAGCAAACAACTATTTGCTATTTAAAGATATAGTGGAGTAATTGCGTTAATACAGCAGGTCCTGGAACTGCACGTGTGTCCCTCCATGTGAACCTGCTGGCTTTTAGGAGAGTTGATAAATTAAGGATTTATTTCAACAAAACCAGAATTGGTGATTGTTGGAACAGTGGAAAGACTAACAAAAGACAGTTTTGGTGAGTTTTACTTTGTTTCTGTCCAGTTTGAAGTGTTTTATGATTATCTGCTAGGTAGAATGACTGCTTTTGTCAATGGAGTCTGGTCAGCCATAGTGCTGTTTTTGCTTTGGTCACAGATGCTGATGCTCTAGAGTGACATCTAGTGGCAAGTGAATTTCATATATATAACCTTTAAAGAAAAGTTAATAAACACATCAAAACAATCCTTAGCTTGTGCTATTGCTGATTATTTATAGCAAAATACATCAATGGGATAAGGACAAGTGTTGGGTTGAATTTCCAAGCCTGGCAGAATCAACTCAGAACAAACAAATAAAATGACAAATAAGCAAACAGACAAACACAAACATCTATTTGGCCTTGTAATATGGCACTAGGATAAGGGTAACCAGGACAGGAAGTACTTTGAATCCAGGTCTGGCAGGATGTTTTTTTCAAAGAAAGGAAATATTCCTCATACATCCTCTGTGACAGAAGGCCACGTTTTGCTCAGCTTGCATTGCTGACAAAAATAAAAATAAATTCATATAGAAATTCAAAACTCTGGCCCCCACTGCGTGTGCAATCATAAAGTAAATTTGAGTTAGAGTCACAAAGCTGTGGCTGGAGTTTATTTTATACAATGGAGTATTAGGGCAACTGGTTTGAAATAACTTCTGACATTTGAGAATAAAGCCATAATATTTGGAAAAATAAAAGTCACAACATAAAGTCAGAATTTGTACGAGAAAGGTCAAGTTGTAATCTTACAAGAAAAAGTTGAATTTGTAATGTGAGATAATATCATGACTTGTTCTTGTAACAGTACCTCTTTATCTTGTTATTTTTCTTGTAACATAACTTGTCTTGTTAAATTCCAACTTTATCTTTATTCTTATAGTCACTTGCTTTTGTACAGTTAAAGTTTTATCTTGTAATAGTGTGATTTTTCTTCATGACTAGAATTCCAACTTTATCTCAAATAATTATTAACTTCTTCATGTAAAATTATGCCTTCATTTTTGTAATAACAACCGCTTTACTCTTGTAATATTGTGACTTTTTACTCATGAAATTACAACAACCCAAAATCTTTCAGATGTCCTGATGTATTTTCCCCCCAGCAGTGATTGTGGGGCAGTGCACATTAATTAAGGGAGTATGTTCAGTAGGCATTTTTTTCATTAAATAGATTATGGTACTCTACTTCTTCTATACAGATTTATTTCATTATAAATAATTCTAGTTAGTAATTGGGTGGGTTAGATATATATCATCTGTGTAGACTATTTACAGTGAGGAATCTAAACCTTTTAACTGCAGTTAATAGTGAGCTGCTTTATTTGAAGTGAATTGAGACTCTGCTCCTGAACCAATCATAAATGTATTTCTCTTTGAAGCTAGGAAGGAATTCTGTGTGCAATATGGCTACTTCTCTGCTCTCTAATCCAACAGGACACCCCAAAGTCATCTAGTGACAGACTTTAGTGTAAAAAGGCTGGATGTCAACTCTATTCCATCCAACCTTCAGAGGAAAAATCCACCCTAAAACACCTCTTCTGCTGTTTAGTGTATTCTTGTTATGTCCTGTGTGAAAGCACAGCCAATCAGCAATGACACAAGAGATTTCGAGTGCAGCTATGAAGCAGTCTGACAGCAGAACAGTGTTCATACAGGGGGACATTCAGGGCAAAAGAGGCAGAAACTGTATATCCAGTTCCCTGTCTTTTTTAAGTGGTTAAAAGGCATTCTCAACATTGCAGGAAAACACATTTCTCACAACACATTTAAGCCTGCTATTAAAATGCCAATCTTTCCTTGGTGCCTCACACCTGCTGTTTTTAAAGCATTATCCTCACTGAGATCAGATCTCTGCCCCAGACGCCCTTCATTTTTTTTGTGAGTTGTTGAGTTCCGAGAAACTTTGTCCAACTGACTACATTAAATTCCCATATTTCACCCCCCTTGTTGCTCTGTGCTCCAGTAACAGTTGAGCAAACCTCTGTCAATCATTATTTTATTATCATTACGTTAGCTGTATGTTATCAAATAAATAACAATAAATTTGCTTTATGCTGACTAATATCTATATGAGTTACATTGTGGAAGGGAACCAGCACGTTGTATTAGATTGCATTAATTCAAGATCAGCCCACAATGTGAGCCAGACTACCTCCAGATGTGGTCAGGTAGATCTGATCACGACACAGTTACACCTTGCAGTAACATGTGTTTTTCCTTATTTGGATAACTTGTCTGGATGCAGATTGCATTTTAATAACAGGCATAAATGATTTCTCAGAATGCTGCATCAACATTTAAAGAAATATAATATTAGAACACTTAAAGCTGCAGTAGGTAACTAAGTAGGTAAAAAAATATTTTTTGGCATATGTGCTGAATCTTTCACTATATCCTGACAGTAGAACATGAGACAGATAATCTGTAAAGAAATCAGGTTACTCTCGCTCCTCCTAGTGCTCCTAATAGTATTTGCAAGAATCCACTGGGCCTGAACAAAAACAACAAATCAGAGCGGAGAAAGATATAAAGACTGTTTGGGTTAGAGGCTTGAAGATAGTTGATTGTTGAGTCTCATTCCCAGAGTCCAAAATAGTGCATTTGATGCCCTCATTGTTGATGACTCAATAATCAACTATCTTTCTATCGGCTACATATATTAACAAAAATATCTTGCATGTGACATTTTATCCAAAACAGTCTTTAGTATCATTTTTGCATTGCATTTTGTGTTGCATAAAGTTCAGCATTACTGAGAAATACCTAGGGGGAGCTGTTGAGTTCATCCAGCTGAGTTCCACCATCTTTTTCCTCTTTCTTGTTTCCTGCCCTTCTGTTCCACTCTGGCCTTTCCTCCCCTCAGCTGACCTTCCCACTCCTCCAGCCCTTTATCCTGCAGATGTTGGCTTGACTTTGTGGTTTGTCATCTTAGCACAAAGGCCACTCTGTTGACGAGGGCCTGGCATCAGCCTGGGCGCCTGCCAGCGTAATCTGTCCTAGACAGCCGCTCACAGAGCCAAGGGAAGGGTGGGCATGAGCTGGGCATGGAGCATGGAGAGGGGGAGCTAGGGGCAGGGGCTACAAGGCAGGAATGGAGTCACAGCTGTGAGGGGAGGGTCAACTACCCCCCTCCACATCCTCTTCTCTTTATTTTCAAAGCCTGGATACGCAGTCAGTCAACAGACCAGATCTCGTTCTACAAGGAGACTGAGTCAGTGCTCCAGTTTGGAATGTAGTTTCAGGACCTTCCTTACTCTGGCCTCTCCTTGCAACGTACAAGTCTTTCCCTTCTTTCCAAAGACTTAAGCTGAGAGGAACAACTTTAAACTATGTTTAAAGTAGAAGGCTTTGCCCCAGTTTCTCTGCATGGGAGCATTAAAGTATACCTTGTATTTATATTTGGTGTCCTTCGAAGAATACACATCATCAGCATCAGCAAATGCACCAATAAGGCCTGGGTTATCAGAATCAGAATCACTTTTATTGGCCAGGTATGTGTGCACATACAAGGAATTTGACTCTGTTTTTTATGCTAGAAAAGAACTAGTTTGTATGATGTGTTGTCTGACTATGATAGATAGCAAATGCCTTGTTAAACCGACACGTTTCTACATTAGCCCAGAACAGACAAATAAAACACTGGCTCTAGATAGGGCCTTATGAGTTTTTCATGCCACCGTAGTTTCTACTACATGCTCAGGAGGCTGAGCACTATTCAAACAGTTGTAATCTGCAACTTAACCGCTAGATGCTACATAATTCTACACACTGGTCTTTTAATACAACTTCGGTGTTACTTCCATAATATTGGTCAGTAGTCTTTTGGTAGTAATAAGATTTTTCTAACCAAATTTACTTCTGAGATAAAACACAACTATATAGCTAAAATAAGTCTGATGGGCTAAAAACAAAACAAAAAAATCAGTCAAACAATCAGACAGGACAACATGACTGATGCCTCTTCAGGATCTGTTTCAGTTTGACTTTAAAATGATTCCACTCAGGATCCAGGTTGAGTTCTTTAGGTATTCCATATTTTGCTCCCCTGAGTAGAAAACGTTGTTTGTCCAAATGAGTATTTATGTAAGGTCACCTTAAAATTGCTGCTGGATGCTCCATGTGTTATTGAGCCTGAAGTTGAAGTGGAACCACAAGGTCACTGAGCACCTGGCGAACATGGTTACTGTAGATGCTGTTTGTGACCAAGAGGTTACACAATAACTTAAATGTGAAAAGATCATGGACTGCATGAAGCTATTAGCATCATGAAATGGTAGGCAGTCTCTAATAAATCTGAAAGTTTGTTAAACAAAAAATATTGTCTTACATTAAAAATAAAAACAATATATATACATATATATAT